>NW_007010726.1:291809-305125 GCF_000164805.1 Carlito syrichta | reverse complement strand
GAGGCAGAAGGATCGCGGGAGCCCAGCCGGTCGAGGCTGCGGTGGCCGCTCCAGTCTGGGCGACAGGGAGACTCCAACTCAAAAAAAATAAAAATAAAAAAAAAATTTAAAAAAAAGTATGAATGCATTTCTAGATCATTGTAGCTCCACTGCATGTTAATGTAAATAGTATTTTGTGAAAATTTATGGTTTTTCCCCAAACAGAAGATAATGAGTGGGAAGCACAGCAGCATCTTCAACATCGTCTCCAGTGCAGGCAATGGATTCTGTAACTCACTTCTGCATTCATCCTTCAGCTGCACAGCTTCTGTGAATGCCTGGGAAGGGAACAACTTCCCAGGCAAGGCGTGGGATGAAGAAGGACCTCGCAGAACCCTCGAGATGGTGTCCTAAGGCCACAGAACTCCTCAGACCCCACTCTGATAAAACATCTATGGCTGTATTTAATGCCATCCTTCGATTTCTTACAAATGAGCTGACTCCCGCAGGGTCTCTCAAATGTTATGAATTAACAAGTGCATCAGAAATAAGAATTCTCAGCTCTCATGATCCCTGCGCCCACCTATGCCTTTACACTCCTGCAGGAGAGGAACCAAGGCCAGCACAGAGCAAGCCGGGGCAGCGAGGGGCCACGCTGACCTCTAGAAGCCCCAGTTTCTGGGCTGGGTGGGGGCTCAGCATAGCTGAATGAACAGGGGTTCTCCCAGGCTTCCCCGTGGAATTATCTTCCCAGAACTGGGCAGACAGCTGACTGCACTTCTGTCCAAGCTGCCCTCAGTCCTGGCACCCCAGGGACCTTGAGAGATGGCCCTGGACACCGCTGAGCATCTGAGAATGGGGCGTCATCGGACATGCAGATGGTCCGTGCCCAGTCCCGACCACTCCAGGCATCCCTCAGCATACACAGCCGTGAACACGCAAGCAAGGGAAGGAGGTGAGTGGAAGCTTCCGCCTGTTGGAGGGACACTGAGGCCAGTCCCAGGGAGCCCAGTGCTGAGTCTGTTCTATCAGGGCCCTACAGGCATCTCCCACTGAATACATTTGCTTTGTTTTGTATTGAATCTCAGAGGTCCTGGCTTCTGTTAGCAAGCATAAGAGATCAAAAAATATGGGAGTTTTTGGTTTGGTTTTTTTTTTTTTTTGAGTTGGAGTCTCACTCTGTCGCTCAGACTGGAGTGCAGTGGCACGCTCCTGGCCACCACAGAGGCTCAGCTGTCATCCCAGCACTTTGGGAGGACGAGGCGAGTGGATTGCCTGAGCCCGCAGGTTCGAGACCCACCCGGGCAATTTGGCAAGACCTCATCTCTACAATAAATCAAAAAAGGTGTTTTTAATTGGTATTACTGTTTCAGGTTTTAGAATTTTCCAAGTAAATATGGAAACCCAGCAGCTGGAGTCCACTGCAGAAAGCACCAAGAGGAGCATTTGTGCACCTGCCAGAAGAAGAAAGTAGGAATAGGAGAGCTGAGGGGGCTTGGGGGCGCATTCAGCCCTCGGGGACCAGAGCTGTCCCTTCCCCCCAGGCTCGGAAGGGACAGGACTGCCACTGGGTAACCTGACAGAAGCTTCTCAGAGCACCAGAAGGGCTACACTACAGGAGAATCCAGGTAGGCAGGTCCCCTGCTTTGCTCCCAGGTGTGGCTGAAAGAGATGCAACTGACTTGTAGACAAAGTTTGGACTTGCCATGGCCCTGCCTGAGAGGGAAACCACGAGGAGGGGTCTAGAATGGCAGGGACCACACAGGCCAGTGTACCCTGGTCCTGCCCAGCCCGGCATGGGTCCCAGGAGGCCATGGAGTGCTGAGAAGACCAGGGCTACAAGACAGTCAGGAATTAGGTCTAGGAGGACACAGAAAGTCAGTGGGTCAAGAAAATGTGCTGCCACTTCCAGAGCTCTATGATGCCCAAATCTCTCTAGAGCCCATTCTAAAAGGATGAGACTAGAGAGGCCAGAGGGTGACGGTGGACCCCCCACAGTGTACCCCGATTCTGAGAAAGCAGGACCATGAACCCCGGAAACTAAGAGTCTTCATGCCAGCAAAAAGGAGAAGGTGGGGAGGAAAAGTCTAAATTAATCCAGCTGTTGCCCTGAAGTGACTGCACTAAAACCCCACAATGGCCAAGTCCAGTTAACTTGGTCAGATTAAGTAAGATGGGTAAGATTAAGTATTTAGCAATCAGTGGAAAAATTAAGTAGAAAATTTTAGAAAACTTCTACGCAGGAGAGTGTAGATGACTATTATGGCTGTACATGTTGAACCTGCTGGGTCCATAAGGCTGACAAGAAACGCAATGAAATACAAGCAATGGAGGATGCCAGAAAGCAGGAAGAATTGTTCCTTCAATTTCAATGTTCACAATTCCTTCTACCACAATTCCTTTTACTAAGCCCCATGATGTGCCAGACACTGTATAAAGCACTGAACATAATAAAAATGAATGAAAAGAAAGAAGGTCTTTGTTTTCAAAGCACCCCTGCTACAAGGGGAGGGCAGAAGAGCTGAAGCCCAAGAACCCCACAGACCACCGTCCACCCACAGAGACCAGCTAGTCAACTCAGTCCCAGGAAGTCTCGAGCCTTGGCAGGGGTTGCGAGGAGCCCATGTGTCTGTCCTTAGGGTGCTCTCTCCAGGAACAGTTTCACAAGTGCACTTGCTCTTGGTATCAAAAAGGAACAAAAAGGAACATGAAAGGCCAATGTGAAATCCAGCACAAACATCCAATCACATCCGTGGAAGGAAACAACGGGGGCAGGGTAGGGGTCTCTCTGTGTATCTTGACTTCAACTTTTCACTGTGGAACTGAGCCATGCATATATTTGATGTAGTTAAAATAAAAAACTGAATTAAAACAGCAATACTTAAAAGATTAAAGCCCAAATGAAATAAACTTAACTGTTACCACATGGGCAACATGACCACATAGAGACAAGTTATTCCAAGTGACATGAAAATGCATATTTTACTCTATATCTAGTATAATATAATTCAAGCACAAAAATAACCACAAAGAAATCTTAAATTGCATCCAATAGTCTTATCGTTGAAAATAATACAGGCAATGTTATTTTGAACCTACTATAAAAAGAATGAAATAATATTACTCGCATTAGGATTTTCAGCAACACAGTAAAGATACAAATATAAAAATCAAAGGAGTATGGTAAAGTGAACTGAAAAGCAATGACAGCCCAGATTATGGGCTTGAAAAACTATTTCCCACTAAAACAAACAAGGGCTTCTAGGAAAATGCTGACTGTGAAGATGCTACTCAGAGGTGACGGTCCTCAGGAGGAAACAGGAGCCATTCTGAATGGGCTGCCACAGTCAAAATGGGAAATTAGAGCACCAAAAATAAAAAAGATGGCAATGAGTCAAAACACATCATTTTTTTAATCCATGTATTCATAACAAGGTACTGATTCATTATTTTGAAAACTGATAAGCAAATGAGAACTGAGCATGTACTATTTCTTAGAGAAACCAAATAGCTGATGAGCAAATATTCTTCTTTTAAATAAAAAGTCATGAGCTAATGAATGCAGAAGAAATTATGGAATTAAAAACCACCATCTTGCAAACCCAGCTGAAACACAAAATCTCAGCCATGACTGCGAGACAGCTGCTATAAAAATCACTGGGTGCAATGTAGATGGGAGACCAGTAATGTAGGGGTTCATGCTGACAACTAATTCACCATCAACCTCAACCTGGCAAGAAGAAAAAGCAGCCAGAAGCAATGAGAAGTGCACAGGTTTTTTTGTTTTATTAACTCTTCCTCATCCAGTTTGTTAAGAGAAAAAAAAAGACACAAGAAACTGCTAAGTTTTCTGAAGATCTAACAGTTTAAAGGAGATAAGGAGGCAGGAGGAGCACAAAACACATTGCCATAGGGGATGAGGGACTCAAAAGGGGAGGGAAAAAGGAAATCCCAGGGCTAGCTAATTCCTAGACCCAGTAAACAACTTCCCTGAGAACTCACCTTTCATATGCAAACAGCCCATCCCCAGTCCATACCCCAACCAACTTTCATCTACTCTAACTCTCACACCTGCCCCAAATCACCCCAGGGCCAGTTATCAGACAATTAGAGCCTATCCCTATAGCCCAGAGCCCATGGACATTATTCAAGCTATCTGATCCTAAGCCTGTTAAACTGCTTAACCTGTCTCACTCCTTAGTTGCCCTGAAACAACAACAAAGGCTCAGGGCCATGCTGTCCACTCCCTCCTGCCTGCCAATGACCTGAATTCTCCTGCGTGGTCATGTTGGCATGGTACAACATGCTCCCTGTTCTTGGGGACTGTGAGCAATAAACTTTCTTTAATGGTACTGGCTTCTCTGCAGTGTCACTCAGTCACCTCCATAAATTAAAATTCCATAGACCAATGAAGACATATGTCCATCTCATTTGTGATAATTAGAAAAAATCAGCCATATGAAAAGACATTTTTGAGACAGCAGGGGTAAGGAAGTGCCCAGATAGTAATCATTAAAAATGAGACACTAACCATTAGAAATAATTAGTGCCATCAGTTTGTTTGGGTATGACAATTGTATAGTGGTGGTGTTTGGCTGAAACGGATGATAGAGCTAAAGAATTATTGATAAAGTGAGGTGATAACTAGGATTTGGGGGAGGCAGACGGTAAAGACAAAATAAGACTGGCCATATATCAATAATTGTTGATGATACATTATGAGTGCAAACTCACTTCAGGCCTCCAGAGTGGCTAGTTTTTGAGTGGCTCACAGAACTAGGATGAGGGAACAGGAAGGGACGTTCAAACCCTCTGGTGTTCTCACAATTTATAGTCAAGGACATTGAGGCATAAGACATGAGCATGATATGGCCCAGTCCTTGCAGCTGCCCAGTGATTCCTGGCCTCTGAATCAAGTCCAGTGGGAGGCTCCACAAGGAAGACAAAGGCTGGGAAGTGCAAAGGAAGAATGGAAGTGAACACACACCGCCAATGGCTTGGAACTTTATAGGGGTAGCTCTGCCTCCTGGGCCAGTTTACATGAGTCCCCTTTGGAAATATCCAGAGTAAATGCAAAATAATTGAAAAATAATGACCTCACTAATACAGGCCACAATAACATCATCTTTCAGCAATTAAAAGTTAAGCAAATCAACCAGGTTGCAACATAAAGCCACATGCTTGTCTTCCTGCCTATGACCAGGAAGCCCAATGCTGTGTGAGCCTGCAGGATTCCAAAACTCCACACAACACTTGTCTTATTTTCCTTTAAAGTAAGTTATACGAACGCAAGTGATCCTAACTTGAACACTCATTAAATCCTTGTTTAAATACTCCTCTACGCTGAGTCCTCATGGACTAGAAAGTCTCTCAGTGTGTCCATGTTTGGGGACAGCACAGACTTTGATGGACTTTGATGGACCATTAGCAGACTCTAGCACAAAATCTGAATATGTCCTCTGACATGTGCCAGGAAACAGTCATATCGGGGTTAAGAACTTACAACAATGTAAGATGATCTCACTGGGAGTGAGGGGAAAAGGTCCCTACAAGGGTTCCTGGAGTTATGATGATAACAAAGGAGCTGTGGTATCTACCTGAAGAATGGGATCAGGATGAGTCCCAGGCAGCCCAGTTGATAAGAGGCCAAGCTGAGATTGTCTTATCTCTACAGGTGGCACTGTGAATTCACCACACTGCCTCATAATTTTCTGAAACTGGCTGAAGGAACTGTATGCTTAGCCCAATCTGTTTATGTTCCCAGTAAGAAAACTGACATCCAAAGAAGTGGCCCTGTCCCTCCATAGACAGCAATGGAAAAAGACTGAGTCTCGTCTCAGAATAGGTATTTTTCATCAATTCAAAGGGGTGTGGCCACTTTCCCAAATATACACAAGTAACAAAGCAAATGAAAATTTAACAAGTACCCCATAAATGGGGGAAAGGTCAAAAATATTGCTCACATCTGTGACCATCAACCACGGCTAAGGAGGTAAATAAACCATCAGCTACTATTGAGACTAAGGCAAACATACCTTGGGACCTTCATAAAGAAAGGGACCTTCATAAAGAAAGGTATGTTTGGACTACAGCTGTGTGTAATTTCACAAGCCTGCACTTCATGAGGGCAACCTGCATCTCCAGCAGCAGGAACTCATACACAAGATGAGCACATCTGAGGGACATACATTCATGTGCTCCTACTTCACAGGAGCCACTGCATCTCCAACACCAGGGACTCAAACACAAGACTTGCCCACCACATATGACGGATACACATTCCATGGACTCCAAAAATGGACTCATGCAGATTAGGGTAAAATGCACACTTTAAAAAAAATGCATGATACCATCAGTGCACCAAGAAAAAAACAAACAAGTATTACAAAACAAAGAGAAGCAAACTGGGCCATTCTCATTTTGAATTTCCTAGTAGTTACCTCAACAAAGGGAAAAAAATATTGAAATTGAATTTTTAAAGATTAATACGATAATGTCCTGAGATGGAAACTATACTGGATATGATTAACAGCAGTTTATACACTGCTGAAGAAAACAGATACCATTCAAAACGAAATAGAGAGAAAAAATAATCCAAAAAAATTTTTAGGAAATCACCGACAAGTTCAGATTCTTCCCTGAAAGGAGAGGGTCATGGGTAATAAAAAGTATTTGAAGAAAGGGTGATGCAGTTGTGTGGTTTTTTGTTCTGTTTTGTTTCCAAATGTGATACAACTATAAGCCTACAGAAGCAAGAAGTTCAATATACTGCAAACACAGGAAACATGAAAACTATACACATTAGAATCAAGTTTTATTATATATATATATTTATTTCAAAGATGTGGGGTACAATTTAGGATTAGGTATACAAGTGGACATCATACAGGTAAAGTTTGGGCCTCCCTTTGGTCCCCACTTTGCCTGGTTTGAGATCAGGTACCTTATTGCTGGTATGTGCTCCCCCCCACCCCATTAGTATCCCACTACTGCCAATCCCTTTCATATAGTATTATGGTAAATGTTCAGGGTCTGCTTATGAGTGAGAACATGTGGTACTCAGTTCTTTGCTTCTGTGATAGTTCACTGAGTATTATAGACACTAAATCCATCCAAGTTGCTGCAAAGTCCACACAGAATTAAATTTCTTAAGGCCAAAGATGAAGAGAAAATCTATAGTGCAGTTAGAGACAAAAGACCTATTTCATACCAGGAAACAGAGTTGACAGCAGACTTCTTATTGGAAATAATATGAGAGAAGACAATAGAACAACATCTGTAAAGTTCTGAAGAAAACAAAACTGTCAGCCTGGAATTCTATACCCAGTGAAAGTAAACTCAAAAAAAGAAGGAAAAATAAAAAGGTTTTCAGAAATATAAAAACTAAAGGAATTCATCACCAGCAGACCAGCACTACAAGAAATGTTAACAAAAATTCTTTAGACAGAAAAATAAAATACCTAGAAATACTGACCACAAAAATAAATGAAAAGTAATGAAAATAGTACTACATGTATAAATAGATATTATTTAAATCTATTTCAAAGAGAATTGACTGGGTAAACAAAATGTAAAATGGAGTGTATAACACAAGAAAAAGTAAACTGTGTGGCAGCAACTTCATAAAGGCCATAAAGAGAAAAACCAAATTATGCAATCATAAGCTTCTTATATTATGATTATAAATCACATGACGTAGATGGCTATAAGTTAAAACATCTATTATAAACCTTAAACTGACCACAGACATAACAAAGAATTATACCAACAAGCAAAAAAAGGCAGTAAGAGGGAGTAATAAAACATACTCAGTAAATCTGCAAAATAACCAAAAAAACAAAAAGGGAAAAATGAACAGTTGGGACAAGCCAAAAGTAAATAGCAAGGTGACAGACTTAAACCTAACCACATCAATAATGCAAACAATCCAAATATCCCAATTAAAAGCAGAGATTGCCATACTGAATAAAATTAGACCAAAAAAAAAAAACTGTAAGTAAAGACACAAACACACTAAAAAAACAAAAATAAAAGGATAAAAAATGATATACAGTTGACCCTCCATTTCTGCAGGTTCTGTGCCTATGGAATCCAACCAACTGCAGATGGAAAACATAGTAAGGTCTATGATGGTTGCATCTGTATTGAACATGTAAAGACTTTTTGTCTTGTCATTATTTCCTAATCAATACAGTATAAGAACTATATGCATAGCATTTACAATGTATTGGGTATTATAAGTAAGGTAGAAATGATTTAAAGTATACAAGAGGATTGTGTAGGTTATACATAAATACCACACTGTTTTATATAGGGAACTTGAGCATCCGCAGATTTTGATATCCACATGATGGCCCTGGGACTAATAACCTGTGGATATTGAAAGATGACTATACTTTCTGACAATAATCAAAGGAGAGTTAGAATAGTTATATCAATATCAGGCAAATGAAATTAAAAAGTAAATAATATTACCAAAATAAAGAGGGTCATTTCTTAATAATAAAAAAGCCAATTCATCATTAGGAAATAATCATAAATATTTAAGAATCTAAAAATAGAGTTTAAGAATACATGAAGATAGAACTGAAAGAAAAACAACTACTCTCATATTGGAGATTTTAATACCCCTCTCTCGGTAAGTGATAGAACAAGTAGCTAGGGAATCAATGAAGACACAGAAGACATGAACAACTCTATCAATGAATTGACCTACTTGGTACTTATAGAACACATTATTAACAAAAGAATTTTATACAATAAGAGTACCAAATCATTTACCAAAATATACCATTCTCTGGGCCATAAATTTGAGAGAATTCAAATAATAAAAAGTATGTTATCTGACCACAATAGAATTAAATTAGAAGTCAAAAATAGATATTTGAAAATCCCCAAATTGCATCTCTAAATAAGCCATGATTATTTAAAAAAAAAAAAAAAAAACCGCCGGGCTCAGTGGCTCAGCCTGTAATCCCGCGCCTTTGGGAGGCTGAGGTGAGTGGATTGCCTGAGCCCACGGGTTCGAGACCTCATCTCTACAATAAATCAAAAAATCAGCCAGGCATGGCAGCGCATGCCTGTAATTCCCGCTACATGGAAGGCTGAGGCGGAAGGATCACTGGAGCCCAGCAGGCGAGGCTGCGGTGGCTGGGAGCGGCCACTGCACTCGTCTGAGCAACCGAGTGAGACTCCAACTCATAAAAAAAAAAAACCTAAAAAAATTATTTTAAACTGAATTTAAAACACACACCGCATAAGAAACTTTGGGATACTGCTAAAACAGTCTTCAAGAGGAGGCTTCCAGCACTAAATTCTTATATTAAAAGACAAAAAAAGCCCCTTAAGTTAATGGCTTCAACTTCCACCTAAAGAAACAACAAAAAGAGCAAATTGACTCAAAATATGCAGAAGGAGCCACAATAATAAAGATCAGAAAAGAAATTAATTAAACAGAAAAATAGAGAAATCAATGAAACCAAAGACAAACTCTTTAAGAAAATCAATAAGATTGATAAACCTCTGGTCAAAGTGGTCTAAAAAATAGAAAAGATACAAATTACCAAAATCAGGAATAAAAGAGGTTATACCACTACAAATTCTACAGACATTAGACAGATAACAAAGAAATATTATGAAGAACTTTATTCTAGTAATCTGGGAAACAGAACAAAATAGGAAATTCCTTGAAAGAAAAAAATCTACCCATCTCATTCAAAAATAAAACACTTAAGTTGACTAGCTCTATTTAAAGAAATTGAATTTGTAGCTATAAACTTTTCCATGAAGAAAACACCAGATGCAAATGGATTTACTGGTAAATTCTACCATACATTTAAGAAATAATACCAATTCTACACAAATTCTTCCAGGAAATTGAACAAAATGCTCCCGAACTCATCTATGAGGTTAGCATTACCTTGACACCACAGAAATGCCATAGATAAATATATTTCATCTAAATATCTTTAACATAAATGAAAAAACAAAACTAAACTTTACAAACAAAATTTAGCAAACCAAAGCGAACAATAAATTAAAGTAATACAATACAAATACTCCTCAACTTACGATAGGGTTGTGTTCCCATCATGAGAAAAGTACAGTTTGTATTGAATGTGTATCACTTTTCCACTATTGCAAAGTCAAAAAATCATAAGTCAAGACATCATAAATTGGAAACCACCTCTATGTCCAAGTAGGGTATCCAAGAAATGTAAGGATGTTTTAACATTCAATCAATGTAATTCATCAATCAATGTAATTCATCGTATTCACAGACTAATTAAGAAAAACCATATGATCATCCCAATAAATGCAAAAAGAGTTAGGCAAAATTCAAAGTCTATTTCTGATTTACAAAAAAAAAAAAAAAAAAACGAAAATTAGCAAAACGGAAATATAAGAAAACTTGCTCAATTTGATAAAAAGCATACACACAAAAAAACTGCAGCTAATATATTTAATGATGAAAGACAGACTGCTTTCCTCCCTAACATTGAGAACAAGACAAGAAGGCCTGCTCTTGCCACTTTCATTTGGAAGATCTAGTCAGTGAGATAAGGCAAGAAAAAGCAAGCAAATAAAAATAAAAAGCAAGCAAATAAAAGCAAGCAAGAAAAAGCATCCAAATGGGAACAGAAGTAAAGCTGTCTTCATTTACAAATAACAATGATTTATGTAGAACATTCCATGGAAATCTACAAAAACCTACTAGACATAAGTAAGTTTAGCAGAGCTTCAGAAAACATATCAATATAAAACTTAATTGTACAGTTAGCCCTTGAACAACGTAGGGGTAAGGGGTGCTGGTCCACCTACACAGTCAAAAGTCCACATATAACTTTTGATTCCTTTAAAGTTAACAACTCACAGCCTACTGTTGACTAGAAGTCTCAACAGTAATAAAAAGTTAGTTAATACATAAATAGACTAGGATCTACATATAGCTTATACATTCATAACTTTTAAAAAATTTTTCGATATTTCTAGGCTACATGGTTCATCTGCAAGTGTTTCCAAATCATCTCTACTCTCCAAAATATTTTCCAATATGTTTATTGATAAAAATCTATATACAAGTCGATCCATGCACTTCAAATCCATGTTATTTAGTGGTCAACTGTATTTTGCTATACTAGTAATCAACAATCAGAAATTAGAAGTTAAAAATCAATGGCATTTACAACACTATCAAAAAGTAGAAGCTCCTTAGGGATAAATCTGATGAAAGGTATGAAATATCTGTATACTGAAAACTATACCTTTCTAAGAAAAATTAATATCTAAATAAATGGAGAGATATACTGTGTTCATGAAGCAGAAGACTTTTTAAAATTCCAATTCTCCTCAGATTGAGAATATAGATTGAGCACAAATTCCAAACAAAATTCCAGCAGCCTTTGTTATAGAAACTTTGTTAAAGAAACCATCAAGAGAGTGGGAAGACAGCCCATAGACTAGGAAAAAATATTTGCCAACTGTATGTCTGACAAAGGCCTAACATCTAAGATCTACAAGGAACTCAAACATGCCGAAAAGAAAAAAACAAACAGCCCCATTACAAAGTGGGCAAAAGACATGAATAGACAGTTCTCAAGATGTACAAGCAGTCAACAGATACATGAAAAAATGTTCAGCCTCACGAGTCATCAAAGAAATACAAATTAAAACTACACTGAGATACCACCTAACTCCAGTCAGGATGACCATCATCAATAACTCAAAAAACAACAGATGCTGGAGAGAATGCAGTGAAAAGGGAACACTTCTACACTGTTGGTGGGAGTGCAAACTAGTACAGGCTCTGTGGAGAACAGTGTGGTGATTCCTAAAAGATCTAAATATATCAACCTTCCATATGACCCGCAATTCCCCTACTGGGAATATACCTGGAAAAACTCAAATTACTCTATAAAAAAGATACCTGCACGCATATGTTTATCACAGCATTGTTCACAGTAGCAAGAACATGGAACCAACCGTGCTGCCCATCAAAAGAGAACTGGATTTTAAAAAGGTGGTACATATACCCGATGGTATATTACGCAGCCACAAAGAACAAAATCATGAACTTCACAGCAACCTAGATGGACTTAGAGTCTATAATACTGAGTGATCTTTCACAGAAACAAAGAACTGAATATTACATGTTCTCACTCATAAGCAGATCTTGAACAATTATCATAATTAAGAATAATTACAGAATTAAGTATAAAATATAAAATTGTGAAACTTCAGATTTAGGTGAAAACTCTTAGACGTGACACCAGAAGCATAATCCACAAAAGAAAAAAAAATCCATTTGACATATTGAACTTCATCAAATTTTCAAACATTTTCAAAAGAAAAGAAAGAATAAAAAGACAAGGTAGAACTAAAAAAGCTCTTAATGACCTCAAGCATAAAAAGAGCTTTTGGCCAGGCTCGGTGGCTCAGCCTGTAATCCCGCGCCTTGGGATGCTGAGGTGAGTGGATTGCCTGAGCCCGCGGATTCGAGACCCGCCTGGGCAACTTATCTCTACAATAAAACAAAAATAAGCCAGGCATGGTAGTGCGCGCCTGTAGTTCCAGCTACTTGGAAGGCTGAGGCGGAAGGATCGCCGGAGCCCAGCAGGTCGAGGCTGCGGTGGCCAGGAGCAGCCACTGTACTCCAGTCTGGGCGACAGAGTGAGATTCCAACTCACAAAAAAAAAAAAGAAAAAAGAGCTTTTGGTCAGATTTGGTGGCTCACTCTGTAATCCCAGCAGTTTGGGAGGCTGAGGCAAGTGGATTGCCTGAGCCCATGGGTTCGAGACCAGACCAGGCAAATTGGCAAGACCTTGTCTCTACAATAAAAAATAAAAAATAAATAGCCAGGCATGGTAGCACGTGCCTGTAGTTCTGGCTACTTGGAAGGCTGAGGTGGAAGGATCGCCGGAGTCCAGCAGGTCGTCGCTGGGGTGGCCGTGAGCGTGCTACTGCACTCCAGCCTAGGTGATAGAGTGAGACTCCAACTCGGAAAAAAAAAAAGCTCTCAGACTTTAATAGTAAAAAAGTAGTAGTCCAAACAGAAAGTGGGAAAAGAAACTTGAAGAGACTTTGTATCAAAGAGGAGATGCAGATGACAGAATAAGTACATGGCATGGGAGCTTACGTCTAGTTGTATTTATTTATGAGAGAGGACTACGATGGAATAATATGCAGCCATAAAGAAGAACAAAGTCATGAACTTCACGGCAATGTGGATGAACTTAGAATCTATAATACTGAGTGATCCCGCAGGTTCGAGACCCGCCTGGGCAACTTGGTGAGACCTCATCTCTACAATAAATCAAAAATCAGCCGGGCATGGTAGT
>NW_007010726.1:235412-291789 GCF_000164805.1 Carlito syrichta | reverse complement strand
AAAAAAAAAAAAAAATACTGAGTGATCTTTCACAGAAAAAAAGTACTGAGTATCACATGTTCTCACTCATAAGCGAACCTTGAACAATTATCATAAAACTACTATAAGAAAAGGGTTGGCAGTAGCAGGAAACTGCTGAGAGGGGAGCAGGGAAGTGGGATTGACAGTAGTGGAAATCTCCCTGGGGAAGTGGGGGGGGCACACCTCATCAACAAGGTTACTTGCATAATGAACATTTGTATACCTAACCCTGAATTGTACCCCACGTCTTTAAAATAAAAAAAAGAGAGAGAGAATATAGATTGAACACAAATCCAGCAGCCTTTGTTATAGAAACTGGCACATTGATTCTAAAATTCACATGAAAAAGCAAAGGACCTAGACTAGTCAAAATCACTTTGAAAAAGAAAAACAAAGTGGGATGAATCACAAGAACTGATTCCAGATTTCTTATAAAGCTATTGGACTTAGTTGTATGGTTTTGATGTTAAGATAGACACATAGGTCAATGGAACAGAATGCAGAAATCCAGAAATAGACCCATCTATACATAGATGGATGATCTTTCTAAAAGTGATCTTTCTAAAATTTTCTTAAGGTAATTCAGTGGAGAAAATACAGTCTTTTCAGCAAATGATTCTGGAATAATTAAATATTCAGATTTTTCTTTAAAAACTTGATTCATACCTCAAAACATATACAAAAACTCAAAATGTATGAAAATTTATTAAAAATGTAAAACCTCAAACTATAAAACTTCTAGAAGGAAACACAGGAGGAAACTCTGATTAGGCAAAGATTTGTATTTATTCTATGCAGTTATATATTTATTTTGAAACCATACTATGAGATGCAGGGACATGCAATCTTGGCTTAGAGAGCTGATAAATGAAATAAATAACTGTGATTATTTGCATATCATTCTCTGTGAGTTTTCTTTAGGACAATGTAAAGATAATTTAGGGTAATATGGAATATTCACACACAAAAATAGTATGATTATTCTATGTTGTGTTTTAATCTTACTGACCATGAATCTAACAACTGGCATCTAATGCTTTGACTCTTTGTGGACAATTCAAGTTTGAATGAAGACCTCATAAAATGGAGAATAAATGAATTAATATTCAACTGATTTGTGATAGAATATGTATTCAATGAAGCAGGTATTTAAGGAAAAATTTCTCCCCCTGCTGGATTGTGAGGCAGACTAAGTCACAGATTGTGTTCTCCTTAGATATGCATGTCCTGGTGAACAGCTGAGTTCCTTGTACACAGCAGAATGAGAATATTTGCGTATTTAAAATAGAATCCTATTGCATTACAATGGTAGTAAGAGAACAGTTATTTGTCAATTCTCTAAAACAGACACACTGATAAGTGAACAACTTCTAATATCAATTGTTATCCGGTTATATAATTAAGAATTTGCTAGAATTAAAGAAAAATTAGCTTATTACATCTTTATGATAGAAGATTCTAATTTTTTGCACATTGGACTTTCAAATATCTGTGTAGTTTCAACATCATTGACCCCATTAATCATAGCTTTCCTGCTAGCCATAATAATTGTCATTCATTTAGTGTCAAGCCCTGTCCTAGGCACTATGCTAGACACTTCAAATTATTCTACTTTCTACTATTTTACTTCTTACTACACTAACCACCTAAAATAGGCATATTTAGTCCCATTTTTAAAGAAGATTGAAATCCAGAGAGCTGTTAGATGACTGTTTGTAGTGTGGGGTAGGCTGAAAAATGTCCCCCCCCCCAAAAAAAAATACCTATGGTCAAATTTCCAGAATCTATGAATGTTACCTTACATGACAAAAGAAAAAAGTGGGGGAAAAAAGATATCTGCAGATGTGATTAAGTTAAGGATCTTGAGATGGGGAGACCATCCTGGATTACCCAGATGAGCCCTGTCTACAAGGGGAGACCCCCCAAACCAGAATTTATTTATTTTTAAAATTGCATATTTATTCTTACATATTTAAACTTCAGTCACCTTCAAAATACTCTCTTTTTGATGCAACAGATCTATCAAGAGCTTCTTCCACTGCTCAAAACATTTTTTGAACTCCTCAATTCTGATGCCTTTTAGTGTTTCTTCTGTTTTTCGTTTCACCGCTTCCACACAGGCAAAATGTTTCCCTTTGAGGAGTTTTTTTCATCAAGAGAAACACAAAAAAGGTCACTTGGGGCAAGATCAGGTGAATATGGAGGGTGGGGCATGGAAGTCATGCCGTTTTGGAGTCAAAAACTGCTGAACACTCAGCATGGTGTGAGCAGGTGTGCTGTCATGGAAGAAGAACTGGCCACTTGTTTGCCACAACTCAGGATGTTTCTCCCACAAATCATGACACAATCTTCTCAAAGTTTCCAGATAAAAACTTTGGTTGATAAAGAACAAAATCATGAACTTCTCAGCAACCTGGATGGACACAGAGTCTATAATACTGAGTGATCTATCACAAAAACAAAGAACTGAGGATCACATGTTCTCACTCATAAGCAGATCTCGAACAATTATCATATACTGTAAGAAAAGAATTGGCAGTAGCAGGAAACTGCCAGGAGCGGGGCAGGGAAGCGGGATTGGCAGTAGTGGGAATCTGCCTGGGGAAGTGGGGGGCATATCTCATCAACAAGGGTACTGGCAAAATGAACATTTCTATACCTAACCCTGAATTGTACTCCATATCTTTCAAATAAAAAAATTAAAAATTTAAAAAATAAAAACTTTGGTTGAACAGGGGGAAAAAATTTGATCAGGGGGAACAAATCCCAAGCATACAAATCCCAGGGGGTCCACCCTCCAAAAGATAATTCCAGTTTTCTTGGGTCCCCCTTCATACAATGACATATATCCTTATTTAAAAAAGAAAAAAAGGTAGAAGGAAATTTTACACACATCTGGACAAAGGGAGAGAGAGAGAACAAAGGAGGAAGAGAAGGAGGAGAAGCAGAAGGAAGAGTGGGAGAATCAGGAAGAGGAGGAGAAAGCAGTGGCCATGGCAGCAATGTGAGAACAGAGGGACACTGCAGGGGTGTGGCCACAAGCCCAGGATTCCAACAGTCAACAGAGGATATAATAGGTAAGGAACAGATTCTCCCTGGGAACCTCTAGATGGGTATGGTCCTGCCAACACTTTGGTTTTAGCCAAGCAAGACTGGTTTCAGACCTTGGGCTTCCAGAACAGTGAGAAAACAAATTTCTACTGTTTCAAGCTACTAAGTTTGTGGTAATTCACCACCGCAGCCTTGGGAAACCAAATTAAAGTCTTTGGGAAGAGATTTTTAAATACAATGCAGAAATGGCAATCCATAAAACAAAAAAAGTCAGTAAGTTGAACTTTATAAAAACTAAAATCTTCTGCTCTTCAAACAGCACTGTTAAGAGAATGAACAAACAAGCTAAAGTGTGAGAGAAAATATTGGCAAATCATATATCTGATGAAGGATTTGTGGGTAGAATACATAAAGAATTCTCAGAATTCCACCATAAGAAAACAGTCAACCCAATTACAAAAGGCAAAGTGATTCAAAAAGATGTGAACAGACACTTCACCAAAGAAGATATATGGATGGCCAATAGGCAATGAAACGACGTTCGACTACATTGCTCTTTAGAGAAAAGTAAATTAAAGTCACAACAAAATCCTACCGCACACCTGTGAGAACAACTAAAATTAAAAGGGCTGGACGTACCAAAAGGTGACAAAGTTGTGGAACAACTGGAACTCACACACTGCTGGTGGGAATGTGAAGGGGTATAATAACCACTTTGGAAAATGTGTCAGTTTCTTAAAAAGTTAAACATACATCTACCATGTTTCCTAGCCATCTCAATCTTAGGTATTTACCTGAAAGAACTAAAAGAGCATATCCCTGCAAAGACCTGTACATGAATGTCACCGCAGCTTTATTTTTAATAACCAAGGCCTAAAAGTAACCCAAATGGTCATCAAGAATTGAATGGATAAACAAACTTCCACACAGAGACACAATGGAATACTTTTAAGCAATTAAAGGGAATGAAGAAGTACTGACATCTGCAACAAGTTGGACGAACCTCAAAACAATCATGCTTAATAAAAGGAGCCAGACTACATAGAGGACATATTGCATTATTCCATATATATAAGACTGCAGACATTTCAAACTTATTTATAGTGGCAGAAAATAGATTAGCAGTTGCCTGAACACAAGAGAAAGCGGGAAATGAAGCATGGGAGGGAAATGAGAGGGGTTGCAAAGCGGCCAGGAAACATCAGGGTGAAGGGTATGCTTGGCGTATTGACTGTGGTGGGTGCTTCACACATGTGCACATGTGTCCAAATGTACTAAACTACACACTTTAAATGTGCACAGCTCATTATACGTCAATCGCACCTCCAAAGTGAAGAGTCCTCTGTGCCACCTAGGAAGGCCAAGAAAGGTTTAAAAGCAGGAAGCAGAGGGCCAGGCTTGCCTCATCCCATGAGGAGCCCCTGTAGAAATCCCGGGGAAGCGTAAACATGCTGAGGGTGCTGGACCACAGAACTCACGTGCATTGGTAGGAGGCCAGCACCGGTAAGAATGCACGAGGTGCCAGTATGTTGGGAGAAAGCAGAATGCTAGTGTGAGGAAGACAGCCTTATGGTTTAAACCTCTCCTAGGAAAGCTGTCAGATCAAGTTTGTATTCACAATGCCGCCCATGAAATACACCCATTTGAGAAGTTTCCTCGTTATTTTCCTGAAGAAACTAAAACGTGGCTCACAGGCTGTCCTGCCTCCTGCAGGGGTGGGTGGGACTTCTCATCACACATTCTTCCTGCCACCCACCCAGGGGCCACTCACCCTCCACCCCTGGGGGTCTGGGAAGGTCATTCTGCAAGGATCCCTGGACAGGAAACACTGTGCTGCTGTGTGAAGAAAAGTGAACTGTGCAGGGCCCCAGAGGAACCCAGCAGGGGCAGAAGCACAGAAGAGGAAGGTGGAAATCACAGTCTTTGGGTGGGGAAGGCAAGAGGCTCTCCTGGCTGGAAGGTCGGGGTATGAGGAAGACCTAAGGGGTCAGAGTGGGTAACATGAAGGGACCCACCTGAGGCTCTCAGACACTGGCCTACAAAAACCAGGGCAGCTCGTAAAATGCAGACTCCTGGTCCCCAGGACTCTTGATGAGTGGTTCTGGCCCAAGAACTCGCCCTGTCATGTTCCAGGTGACCTGACAATGGCTCCTCAATCACATACTGAGAAATAGCAAAGACCCTCATCCCTAGGAGCCTGCAGGGACTGCCTCATCCTCGGGTAAGGCCGTGCATGTGCAAAGTGGGTGCCGGAGAGCTTGGAGAGTATGGCCTTCTTCCTCCAACCCACAAGATGATCAAATCACCTGGTGACAGCCAGTCAGATGTGTGCTTGCCTCACAGATACACAGTAAGGAGTGGGCAGCGAGCTCTTCACCACATCACAGAAGGGAAGTTGAACCCTAAGGAAACCCAAACTGAAGCCAGCTCTCCCAGGCACGGATCCTACTACCAGCCCAGCTCAGTTTTTCCAGGTGAGGCTGCTGCCAGCCAACAGGTACACAGGCTACTGCCAGTCAACAGGAGCTCCTTCTCTGGCTCATCTCACCCATGGTCCCCCAGCTTCAGACCACAGGCCAAAAAGTCCAGAAGCCACTGGAGCAGACGTGTTGGCTCAGCATTGTCCTACTTAAACAAGCAGGGACAGCCACTGTGTGCCAGGCTCTATGGTCAGCACTGGGACTCAGAGGAACATGGGGGTGTGTGTGGTCTGTCATACGAGGCCACTGCCTTGCTAGAAAATGAAGCCATGCACACAGTCCAGGATGAGTTGAACAGGATGCACCCCTTCCAACGAAGGCTGAAGAAAGGTCAGAGGCCCAGTGAGCAAGGATCCACGGAGAAGACGGCTTTGGGGGCTTTGAAGGATGAGCAGGAGTTCTCATCTTCTAGGGAGGCAGGTTTGGGAGCCACAAGGACACTGCTTCAAAACCTGGCTGTGACCTCATTTTACTCACTCCTACAATGAGGATGACATGGTGTCCTGGCTGGGATAATTGCAAAGATCCTTATGACAGAGGGCATCAATGCAGTCCTCATCTCCTTCTCACAAAGCACAGCACTGTCAAACTCAAAACATTCAACCCAGGCTCTTAAAGTTTTACCCCAGAAAGGAGATAGGCCAGCCCATGTACCTGTGTGTCTGTTTACACTGGAGCACCTCCTTCCAGCTGTCTAGTGCTGTAAAACAACTGGTGGCCAGTACGTGTCCCCACACATACATGGCTGAGCCCTCTGTACCCCAGGTCAGACACAAGGCCCTGTCCTCCTTCCTACTGGTTGGCGTCACCCCTGATCAAGACCCCCTCTGTTCCTAAGAGGCCATGGGCTTCACACCCAAATGGATCCCATGTACAATAATGTGTTTCTAGAAGCCAAGAAATATTCTCTTCCACTTAAACTCAAATATTTCTGGAGAATGAGCAGGTGCTTCACACCAGGAGTCTACGTTATTGGGTTGATGCCGTTATGCTACTGGGGAGCTAACTCAGCTATTGGGATTCTAGTCCAGTTCTGCCTGTTGTGCTCTTTGAGGGCACCTGGAGCACCCAGCTGGCAGAATTCAAGGGCCATGTGAAGGCACCTTCCAGCTGGCATGATACGCCTGGGCTCACCCAAGAACAAAGGCAGCCAGTAGCACAGCCTAGAAGCTCCATGGGCTGACTCGCAGGGCACCCCACCCATTCGAGGCCAACATGTCAGCCACTGTCCTGCTGCTGCTGGGTAGGAACACGGTGATGACAGGGCAGGCACACAGGTGTCTTTAAACAAACATAACTCCATTCAGAGCATCATAGTTTAGAGCAGGGGCTGGCACACTAAGGCCTGTGAGCCCACTCTCTGCCCCCCTAAAGTTTTCTTGGTGCAGAGCCACATTCATTTGTTTGTCACATATTTGTGACTGCTTCCTTGCTCTGATGGCAAAATTGGGTAGTTGCATAGAGACTACCCGTAACCCACAAAGCCTTTTAAAATATTCATTATCTGCCCTTCACAGATCATGTCAGCTGACCCCAGGCTGAGAGCCCCACCCCTAGAACTGGTTCATCCAGAGAGCCACCAAGCAGCCACAGGCTTCAGAAAATGGCTGGTCCTCTCTGACCCTCAGTCTCCTCCTCTCAGATATGGGGTAGCCCTACAATGTGCATGGTCACTGGGAGGGGCGAACGGCAGAGCACAGAGGCCTTGTGTTTTGGCCAGTGTCTGCCATGCACACATCTGTGCATATGTCAGAGTAAACAGAGGAAAGAGTCCTCATCAGTTCATTTCCCGGTTCTTATGAGGTGACCATGTATTGTTCTCCCAATGAACACCAAGAGAAACGTCCCCAGCCAAAAGCAGTGACCCACAGGGAACACAGACATGTGTACACAGCCATACACATACATGTATAGGTACACACACATACACATTCACACATATACCTACTCCCATGTATCCCACATTCATGCTCACAGACACACTCATACATGTGCATGTTCATGTAAATACATATATATACATATAACACATATGCATTTACAGGCTCACACATGTGCACATGCACACACATACACATACTCATGAGAGTACACACTCACACACGTACAGTTGACCTGCCATGCGTTTCTTCCATGTGCATCACCTACATCTATAGCATGTGTGCTTTTCTTGACAAAAGTGTGTACGCCAGTGTCCTAGACACAAGTCAGTGTCCTGGCAGAAGGACCAGGAAGGTTTTGAGGAGCCACTCAGATACGGAACTGTGAGATGAAAGAGCACGTGATGCCCCTGAAGAGGCCCAGAGATCTTGCCCCACGCATCTTAGGCAATGTCGCAGATATAAAGGAACAACAGATGAGGGGCCTGAGATCTGACCCTAGGGTGACGGCAGTGGACAGCAAGTGGTGGGTGACTCTCGGCAACACCTTTGACCTCTCCTAGACGCCATATCAGTACCTCTTTACCAAAGGAAGAAACTACAAAGCAACAGGTCTAGAATTGTGTTTTAAGCTGACGAAGAAGAAAAAGGAACAGGACACAGATTCTCCCAGCCACACGTGGTCCTAAGAACAAGGACACAGATGGTATTTTCCACAGCAGCAACTGCTTCAGCCACCTGCCCTCCCATTAAGAGGAGGGTCCATCTCTCTAGCCCCTGGAGTCAGGAAGGCCCTGCCCCTGTTTTAACCAACAAAGCACAGCAGAAGGAACTGGGCCAGTGGACTGTCTGGGAGTTTCCACTGTCTGCCCTGGGAACCCAGTGCCATGAGGGACCCCAGAGACTTAGCAAGTCCACAGAAGACACCCCAGAAGGTGAGTGAACTGTCACGGGCATCCAACTGCCTGGGGGCAGGGGGACCCACAAAGACAAGTGCTTCATAAGAGAACTAGCGCCCCCAGGGAGCCCCAGGGAGGACAGCAAAGGGCCTGGGCTGACCGCACATGGCTCCAATTCCCCTCATAGACAATGATGCTGATTTCAGGGCTGCTGTGAAGACATAACAGGATGGTCAGGATAGAGGGCCCAGCCCCATCCTACCACCAGCATGAACTCAGAGCACAATGAAAAAAAAAAAGGCCCAGGAGGTGCCAAGAAGGACCCACCATACAGAAGCGTCCAAGATGACCAAGTTCCTGGTTAAGGGGTGGGAGGCAAGGAGCAGGCCCAGGAAACACCACTGGCTGTGTCTTCCTGAGCCTTGGCCATCACTCCCTCTTGGGAGCATTAGCCACACCCAGAAATCTAGATCAAACATGCTTTCTGACCCAAATTCAGAGGGGCTGGAGCTCTGCCCTCCACGCCAATGAGCTGCACACTGGATACACTGTGCCCAATAGGAAGGAAGACCCTGGTGACCTTGTCCAATAGTGCAAGGGCAGCTTGTGTGAAGACAGTCACAGTCACAGTCCGGGGAGGCAAGCCCAGTGGATGGCCTGGACAAAGCTGCAAGGGTATGTGGACCAGATGCTCCAGTGCCTGACAAAAATGCCATTATGGTTAGAAAGTGTGCCTGTCCCCAGTGCAGAGCCACCATCCTCCTTCCTTTCTCAGGAAAGACGACATAGCCTTTCCCAAATAGGGTCCTGCAGAACACTGGCCAGGGCTCCCAATGGAGTGCCACATGAGAAGCAGCCCCACTGTCCGATCCATTAGAAAAGTAAACAGTGACTTAACAACTGAATCTCAAGACCTTTACTTCCCCATAGGAATCTCCCAAAGGGAGTAGTGTCCAAAATCCCCTATGCCCATCTTCCTTCTCCTTGCCCTTCCTACCTCTTTCCCTAACCCAGGTGTCTGCAACAGGCTCCCAGGTTTTCTCCCACCTGCAGTGGGGCCCCTAAGTTGCTGGCAGGTGCAGCGAATTTGACTGGCCTCGGCCTGTGTGACCACTGCCTGGCTCTGCCCTGCCCAGTGGGCACCCCATACCTGGCCCTGCCCTGCGCTCAGAATGCTCCTCAAGGCTCTTCTATGCATAAGCCAGCCCTGGCCAAAGTGCCCCCCTCCCCTCCTTCACTGAACATCCACTCTTTCCCCCAAGATCCTTCATGGTCACCTCATCTAGGAAAGGCACTGCCTCACTAGACAAAGCTTGCTGCCCCTTTCTCTAACACCTTCCTCAGTGCCCCCTGCCACCTCGAGCAAGGGGGGATGAGAGGTGAACTCGGCTTCATCTCTGTGCTCCTCCCAACCCCACAGGGCAGGGATGCTGGGTGTCTGGGGTCAAAGGAAACCCAGGTGGGTCAGTGGCCCAGAAAATCCTCACATCTTGGGCTCCCCTGGCCTCTGAGTCCTGGTTCCCCTTCTTCCTCCACAAAGAGATACTTCCAGGGGCCATGGTCAGTCGTTATGTGGAAGCCACCTCTTCTTGCACAGGCTGGGCACAAAATCTCCAGGAGGACTTGCCAGATGAATGGGCGAGAGGGAGGTTCATGTGTAACAGGGCACATTCTAGTTTCTGATGTGATTATTATCACTGTTAGCAGTACAATTGATCCCAAGTACAATGAAGAAAAATGAGGGGTGGGATACTGGTGTGACACAGCAAATGTGCTCTCCCTGAGGCTGAGATGTCTGTTGGCTTCTGCAGCCCTGCACACTCTGTCTCCAAACACAAAACATTCAGTGGGGAAAAGAGAGGACACCAGCAGCCCCTCAGGGACTTTGTGGCCAACATGGTTGAGTTTTAGGAGTGCAAAGGGCTCCCAAGACCCCAGACCAGGCTCTCCCACAGCAGAAGACCATGAGAGCTGAGAAACATTTGCTGTGCACAGAGGTTTGGCTGGCTTGCCTGTCTCAGCATCCAAACATATTCCTTACAAGCCAAGGCTGTTAACGTGGCCTTGGCTCAACCTTCAGTAGGACTTAGCTGCCAGAGGCGACCAGTCCCAGGAAGGTCTTTCAAAACCCCTACACGCAACCTGCCAAGGGCAAAGGTGGCCACTGCCCATGCCTGGCATCATGAGGGGTCAGCAGCCAGGCCCACAGAAAGCCAAGTTTCAATCCCAGTAGGGAACCAGAACAGATCAGGGCATGCTCCAGCAAAGCCCGCAGCCGAGGCAGCCTCAGATCAAAAGGCTGCGACCACCAGCCAGCAGCTACAGGGCAGAACAGCAGCCAGGTGACACACAGGGCAGACCCAGACCCATACCTATGTGTAGCCTGGGCAACAAAGTCTTTTACCTGCATGCCTTTATGCAAAGGCATGCTGCCCATGCCTGTGCAACATTGTCTTATCAGGTAAATGCAAAGCCCAGGTCCAAGGAAAGGAAGCAATGAGCAGTGAGGCTAAAAACAATGGATGCTGTATAACCTTGCCAGAAGAACGCTTAGCAATCAGTCTGGTTCGTATTCCAAATACCACCAACCCACCCGGCATATTGTTACTCCAGAAGCAATTCTAGTTTAATTCAAACAAAAAAAAAATGCTGCACTTACCGTGGCTAATTCGTCGAACTTGCCAAAGAGCTCGTTAAGAAGTTTCACCAGCTCCTGGGCCGTGCACTGAGACGCCAAGCCTGTGAAGCCCACGATGTCCGCAAACAAGATGCTGCAAGAGAAAGGGGTGCCAGGCCGCCCTCCTCCCAACCACTAAGGAAACAACCATTGAGCTAAAAGGACATTCACATCTGCAGATCACTTGAGAATAAATCACCCCCTTTATTTCTTCATGCAGGCTGGAGATGATGGCTTCCTTGTTCCCATTTTACAGGTGAGAAAACTGAGGCTCAAAAACACCACAGGATGCCCTTCTGGCCACAGGAGGAAAAAATGTGGGGGTCCCTCAAAGCTTGCCATTCCCCATGCTGACCCCACACACATACCACATAGGGAGATCCCGCCAGTCCCCACTAGACCAGCCTCCCTTTCCCAGGGAGGCCACATGACTGGGATGTAGCCAGTGGCACCAAGCAAAAGTTATGTGTTTTTGAGAGTGTGGCCGTCTCCACACCCTATTTTTCACCTTCTGCCATCTGGGTGCAGGTGACCACAAGGCCCTGGACATGGTGTTAGAGCTTCTCAATAGAAGGACACAAAGTCCCTGAATTATTGGGCAAAGGAATTATCCTGCCCCCAATTTGTAATGAGAGCAGGAAACACAGTCTTTTGTGCCAAAGCCACTGCGTACCGGGTGTCTAGTTCTTACAGAACTGAGGTCAGCCTTAAACAGCACAGTGTCTACCCATAGAGCAGAACTATTTTTTCTGGAGAGAACAAGACTTTAAAAAGATGTTTTCTATGGTTTACTCTTTTCGTCAAATTAAAACATGCTCTTTGCATAACATCAGAGGAATTTTTAAAAACCTATCATTTTTGTCTATAAAAATTTCATAGCTTTAAGATATCTCCTAACACTTTGTCTAAGTGCTCTTGGTTTTTCTCTAACTTTGAGGCTTCCTGAACCCAAACCTGCACTCAGCACGCCTATATGAAAGGCATAAATGTAAAGTAAAGAGAAACAACCATTCTTGTCAATAACACAGGGTGCTGCCAAAGATGGGCCAGCCAGGAGGAGAAGGAGGGGAGCAGGGTTTAGAGCTTGGACTCCAGATGGACTATCCAGCTCTGCCATTGACAGCAACATATCTAACCCCTCCATATGTCCGTCCCTTCACCTGGTAAATGGAAATCAGATGAGAATCCAGGTCATACCTTGCACTTAGTATGAGCTTCATAACCGTGATGATTTCTAATAAAGATAAATGCTTATAATTTATGCATTCATTTATTCACTTTCTCATTCAACAAATACTTATTGAAGGCTATCTGTGCTAGCATTGTTCTAGATGCCTGGGATTTCGCTATAAATAAAAGATTCAAACATCACTGTCCTAAGGAAGACTCCATTCTATTTGGATGGGGCAGGGGAAGACAGTCAAATCATGTCAAGGTGACACATAGTAAAAAATAGGAGCAGGAAAGATGGGTATGGGGTTGTGTGAGTCCCAAAGGAGGAGACAGAGAGGGAGGTATACAGATGTGATTTTTGCTGGATATAGAATTCTTATATTTTTATTTCAGTCTTTGAATATACCATCCTCCTGCCTTCTGGTCTCCCTGATTTCTGATGAAAAATCAGCTGATAACTTTGCTGAAAATCCTTGTAGGTGATGAGTCATTTTTCTCTTTTTGCTTTCAAAATTGTGTCCTTATCTTTAGCTTTTGACAGTTTGATTATGATGGTCTCAATGTGGGTCTCTTTGAGTTTCTCCATCTTGGTGTACATTAAGATTATTGAATGTATAGGTTAACAAGTTCCAAAAAATTTGGACACTTCTGGTCATTTATTACCCTTTCTCTCTTTCCTCTTTTCTGGGACTTCACTATAAGTGTATTGATATGCTAGATGGTATCCCACAGGTCTTTAAGGCTCTCTTCATTTTCTTCTTCCTTTATTCATTCAGGTCTTCAGACTAGATAATCCCAAGTTGAAAGCTTATCTTCAAGCTCATTAATTTTTTTTCTGCCTGTTCAAATCTTAGGTTGAGCCCCTATAATAAAATTTTCATTTATTATATTTTCTATATTTGGAATTTCTATTTGGTTGAGCTTTTAAAAATAATTTCTTTCTCTCTGTTAGTATTCTTTCTTTAGTGAGAAATCATTCTCACAGTTTACTTTAGTTATTTGGAAAGAGTTTATTCTTTAAACATATTTAAAATAGCTGACAAGATCTTTGTCTAAGAAGTCCAATGTCTAGGCTTTTTCAAGAACAGTTGCTATTGACTGCTTTTGTGGGAGGGACATACATACTTGTTTTCTTGCATATCTCACATGTTTTTGTGGAAAACTGAATAAAATAAAGTGCCAGCTCTAGTAATCAGATTCCCCACCATACTTCCCCCATACCATGTGATGGATTGATGTTATAGTTCACAGTGTCGGGCAACTTTTTAAAAAATTAATTCTGCACAACCATGCCCTTCTGAAATTCCAAAAATTGTTCCCAGAGCTTTTCAAAGTACCCTATAGACATCTAATTCTCTAGTTTTTCCTTTAAGGTTTTGGTTGCCTTGTTGTTTGCCTCAACTGTCCTCATTGCCTAATGCAGTTAGATGTTAAACTTGCCACTGATGGTTTTCAACAAATGTGCTGAGAAAAGCTGTTTACACTTGGTTTTGAGTAAGGTCGAAGAAAAAAGACAAGCTGTATGAGGGGAGATTTCCAAGTAAATTCCAGGCAAGTCAAATAATGACAATCCCCTGAGAATGTAGCTTTGAAAGAGCACCAGTCCCATTGTGAACCACTCTGGCAGTTGCTAGGTTGTGACTGTTGGTTTTCAAAACTACCATGGAGGTGAGGAGGCAGAATGATGAAAACAGGGCATGTTAAAATGTCACAAAGCTTGGTTATTCTTCCTGACATGTCATTGTTTTTCTTATATAAACACTCCTGGATTGTTGCAAGTCTTTGTTTAGTTTTAAGAGTTCTGACAACATTGATTCTGACCAATTTTGCCAGGGTTCCTGTTGCTTTCACAGGAGAGAGGATTTTCACATGTACTGACAACATCAGCCTGCCACAAACTATGAATGGTGCACTTCATCCTGGAGTGATTCAGAACTTCTGGTAGATTCTAATGAGAACAGTAAAGAGGTCTACGAGATGTTCATATCTGAGGGATAGAAAGACATCTCTGACTGCTGCTGGAGGGTGGCCAGAGAGGGTAGGGTGAAGCTGGCACCATCAGTGACAGGGAAGCTGGTTACTTGCATACCTCAGGCTATTGCACCTAACCAGCAGCCAACAGCCCAACTACTAGGGGGCCAAGGAGCCCACCAGAGGATGTAGACAGTTTCAGTCAGGGAAGTAAGGCGGTGGCTCTCCACATCTGTATTTTTTGCTCCCAAGCAAGAAGAGAACTAAGAGGAAGGTGCTAAGGTGCCCACACACCAACTCTAGCTGCAGCCACAGGAGACCTCTGACTTTTTTAAATTATTGTAATAAGGACACTTAACATGAGATCTAATCTCTTAAAAAGCTTTAGGCATACATTATTGTTGACTATAAGTAAAATATCATAGAGCAGAAATCCAGAACATAGTCATCTTGCTTGACTAAAACTTTTTTTTTAGTGGATTAAAACAACAATTATTTATTATTTCTCATGATGATTTTGTAGGCTACTTGAGTGAGACTAAACCTTTATAGCCATTAACTAACTCCCTATTTCCTCCTCCCCTAAGCCTCGTTAACTATGATGCCACTCTTTAATTCTATGAAATTGATTATTTAAAATACTTCAGGCTGGCTCCATAGCTTAGGGGTTAGAGCACTGGTCTTGTAAAATACTTCATACAAGTGATATGATACAGTATTTGTCTTTATGTGACTAGCTATTTCACTTAGTTTAATGTCCTCAAGTTTCATCTTATGTTGTCACATATTGCTAAATTTCTTTCTTTTTAAGGCTGAATAGCATTCCATTTTATGTACATATCACATATCATTTTTGTGGTAGGACCTTTTACAGAGACGGGACACCGAGGCTTCTTTGTCAGGAAGCGGCGTTTATTTGTGCCGGCACTGGTTTCACTGGATTTATATCTAAAGGCTGAGTCCCGAATGCAATGGGGCATTGCCTTATATACTTTTTACTAATTTTTTTTTTTACATTTTAGCCCCCTTTGTCTCCCTTATATGGCAACATATATTTTGATTGGGTATTTTATGGCACAGGGTTATGCATGCTCACTTAGACACTGACTATGCCACGTTACTTTTTTTTTTTGTTCTGGGGGACTTTTTTTGTCCCTTACCACATTTTCTTCATATCTTTACTGAGACATCACTAAAATAAAAATTGTGTATAAGCCTGTGTTGGGCATATATAAGATGTACAACTTGATGTTTTGATAAACATACACATGGTGAAATGATGAAAACAATCAAGATAACTAACACATCCATATGTTAGTGTAGATTCCATATATGAAGGGGAACATAACAGTATTTATCTTTCTGTGCCTGGCTTATTTCCCCTAACATAATGTCCCCCAGGCTCTTCCATGGAAACACAAATGAAAGGATTTTATATTTTTATGCCTGAATAGTTGTCCATTCTGTATATATACTACATTCTCTTTATATATTCACCTTATGATGAATGCTTGGATTGATTCCATATCCTGGCTATTGTGTATAGTGCTGCAATAAACAAGGAGTACAGATATCTCTTCAATATGCTGATTTCCTCTCCTCTGCATATCTACACAGTAGAGGGATTACTGTATCATGTGGTAGTTCTAGTTTTAGCTTTTTTAGGAACTTCTATACTGTTTTCCATAATGGCTGGGGTAATTTACACTCCTACCCACAGCATATAAGAGTTCCCTTTTCTCCACATCTCACCATGTCTGATATTAAGGTGTATATGTTCCTTATATATTTTGTATTTTAACACCTTATCAGATATAGAGCTTAAATTTTTTTCTCCCATGGCCTAGGCTGCATTTTCCTTTTATTGATTATTTCCTTTGTGGTACAAGAGCAAATTTTTAGTTTGATAGAATCCCACTTGTTTATTTTTACTTTTGTAGCCTGTTTTTGTGTCATATCCATGAAATGATTGTCATGGGAATGTCATGAAACATTTCTCTTACTTTTTTTCTAAGAATTTTATAGTTTCAGGCCTCATATTTAATGTTTTAATCAATTTTGAGCATATTTCTGTATATAGTATCAGATAAGGGTTCCATTTCAAGTTTTGCATGTGGATATCCAGTTTTTCCAACATCATATATTGAAGAGACTATCCTTTTCCCATTGTATTCTCTTGGTAGCAACCTTTCAAAGACCAGCTAGCTCTACGTGTATGGATTTATTTCTGGACTTTTTACTCTGTTTCATTGGTCTGTCTGTTTTATGCCAGCACCAAACTGTTCTGATTATTACAGCTTTGTAATATAATTGGAAGGCAAGAAGGATAATGTCCCCAGTTTTATTATTCTTGCTTAAGATTGATTTGGCTATTTGGGGTATTTTTTTTTTTCTATTTCTTTATTTTAAAATGCCTTTATTTTCACAAAGTTTCCCATTATTTTCTAGATCACTTTTAATATGAACATTTTGATAATATTGCCTTCAAATTCATGAACTTAGAATGTCTTTCCAATTGTCTTTTCAAATCTCTTTCATCATTATAGTTTTGAATATATAAATTTTTCACCTCCCTAGTTAAGATTATTATTATGTATTTTATTCTTTTTGGTATGATTGTAAATGGGACTGTAGTTCCAAATTCCTCTTTAAATGGGTCCTTGTTAGTGTACAGAAACACCATCGTTAATGTTTGTTGACTCCATATCCTGCAACGTTACTAAATTCACTTATTCTAAAATTTTTTGTGGAGTCACCAGAATTTTCTAGATATGAGATCATGACATCTACAAAGAAAAACAATTTTACTTTCTCCTTTCCATTTTGTTTTTTTCTTGTACAAATTTATAAGATACATGTGCAATTTTGTTATATGCATAGATTGTGCAGTTGTCAAGACTTTTAGGATATCCATCACCCAAATAATGTACATTGTACCAATTTCTCATCATCCTCCCCACTCCTACTCCCTTACTCTTCTGAGTCTCCATTATCTATCATTCCACACTATTGGATGAAACATTTTGCAAATGTCTGGTAGGTCTATCTGGTCTAAAGTCAAGTTTAATTCCAATTTCTTGTTGATTTCCTGTCTAGATGATTCGTCTAAGGCTGTGAGTAGAATGTTGAAGTCTCCCACTATTATTATATTACTGTCTGTCTCTCTTTTTAAGTCTGGTAATATTTGTTTTATCAATCAGGGCATGCCAGTGTTGAGTATTATAGGTTTAGAATTGTTATATCCTTTTGCTGAATTGACCCCTTTATCACTATATAATAACCTTCTTAAACTTCTTTTACTGATTTTGACCTAAAGTTTGTTTTATCTGAAGTACAGTTTCTCTTGCTCACTTTTGTTTTCCATTTACATGGAATATCTTTTTACAACCCTCTACTTTCAGTCTATATGGGTCTTTACAGGTAAGGTGAATTTCTTGTAAGCAGCATATAGTTAGATCATGTTTTGTTTTTTGTTTTCATTTAGCAATCTATATATTTTAAGTGGAGAATTTAATCCATTATGTTCAAGTTTATTATAGATATGTGAACAATATATCATTTTACTGTATCCTAGTTGTTCTATAAATTTTTTGTACCTTTCTTTTTCTCTGTTTGTCATGTTTTGGTGGAATTCTGTAGTGATAACATTTGATTCCTTTTTCTCCCTCCTTTGTGTAATTACTTTACCAGTAAAGTTTTATATTTCCATGTATTCACATGATGACTAAAGTCATCCTTTCACTTCCACATTTAGCACTCCCTTGAGCATTTCTTTTAGGGCTGATCTGGTGGTGATGAATTATCTCAGCATTTGTTTGTCTAGGAAAGACTTTATTTCTCCTTTACTTACGAAGGCTAATCTTGCTATATATAGAATTACTAACTGACAGTCTTTTTCTTTCAGCACTTTGAATATTTCATCCCATGTCTCTGACTGAAAGGTTTCTGCTGAGAAGTCCACTGTTAGTCTGATGAAGTTTCTAGCTTCATTATCCTTGTTCTTGGTATTTTTTAAATTATCTCTCTTACTTTGACTTTAGATCGTTTTATTATAATGTGCCAAGGCAAAATTCTTTTTGCTTATATTTGTTTGGAGATTGCTGAGCCTCCAGTGTATGCATGTCTAAATCTCTTGCTATACTTGAGAAATTTTGATATATTATAATATTGTTAAATAGGTTTTCTAAACCTTTGATCTTTTTTCACCCTTGGGAATACAGATAATCCATAAATCCAGTCACTTTATGCTGTCCCAAACATCTTAAAGGCTTTGTTCCTTTTAATTCTTTTTTTCTTTTTCTTTTTTTTTTTTTTTGAGTTGGAGTCTCACTCTGTCACCCAGACTGGAGTGCAGTGGCCGCTTCCAGCCACCGCAGCCTCGACCTGCTGGGCTCCGGTGATCCTTCCGCCTCAGCCTTCCAAGTAGCCGGAATTACAGGCATGCGCTACCATGCCCATCTGATTTTTTGATTTATTGTAAAGATGAGGTCTCGCCACCCAGGCAGGTCTCAAACCCACAGGCCCAGGCAATCCACTCACCTCAGCCTCCCAAAGGTGCGGGATTACAAGCTGAGCCACCGAGCCCGGCTTAATTCTTTTTTTCTTTATTTTTGTCAGACTGGGTTATTTTAAGTTCTGTCTTCAAGTTCTGAAATCTTTCTTCTTCTTTATCTAGCCCATTGTTTAAGTTTTTTAATGTGTTTTGTACTTCCTTCAATAAATTATTCAGTTCTAGAATTTCTGTTTCGTGTTTATTGTTGTTGTTTTAAATATCTACCTCTTTGGCAAATTTATCATTCATATCCTTACCTGGTTTTCTGAGTTCTTTGTACTGGTTTTCAGATTTCACTTGCATCTCACTGAACTTCTTTAAAATCAATATTTCAAATTCTTTATCTAGACTTTCAATAACTTCTCTTTGGTTAAGATTTATTGCTGAAGAATTTGCTGTGTTCCTTTGGGGGTTTCGTATTTCCTTCCTTTCACATCTACTATATTTTTACATTAATATCGGGTGTAATATTTGCTTTCTCCTATTTTTGAATTTACTTTCATTTGTGGGTTACTACTTCCTGAAGGTGTGTATATGGTGTTGATTGGGTAGGTCCCTTTGGCTTTGCTTCTAGGTGCATGTATGATTGGTTTGTCTACAAACAGTATAGGTGGTGTCTATGCCCTGGTGTGTTAGGGTCCAGTTATTAGTGGAGGATGTGGTGAAGTTTGCTGGGGACTGGTATGCTAGATGTGCCTGTCTTTAGGCTTCAGTGGTAGTAGTGATAGAATAAATGTGTCTATCTGTATGCTCTGAGACAACATACACGGGTTCTCATGCTAGCAGTTCTAGGTGGACCTATTCTTGGGCCTCAGTGTAGTTGTTTCAAGTGCCAGTTGGAGTAGCAGTTGACTGTATAGGTGAGTGGGCTCTAAAGCCCCTGAGCAGCCAGTGTCATATGGCCAATGGATGTAGCAGTGGTGAAATGTTTTCCTGGGTCCTAACCACTGTGTGTTTGTGTTGGCAGTGGTTATAACAAGTCGGGTGGGCCAATCTCCAGGCAAATAGGTGGTACTTACAGGTAAGAGCCAGCTGAGGTAGTAGTGGTAAGGTGTTTATTGCAGGAGTAGTGCTCGGCTGTCCAAGGTGGTGAATTGAGTTGACCTTAGAGAAAAAACTTACAGTTTTTCATCACTGAGTATGATGATCCACAGCTGTGGATACTCCATATACTCTACAGCCTTTATTTTGTCAAAGTATTTTTCTTTTATCCTAATTTGTTGAGTGTTTGTAATAAAAGAATATTACATTTTGTCAAGTATTTTTTCTACATCTATTAAGATGATCGTGTGGTTTTTATTCTTTATTCTCTTAATGTGTTATATCACATTGTATCGTGAACCGTCCTTGGATTCCAGGGATAAATCCCTCTTAGTTACAGTGTATGATTTGTTTAATGTGGTCTTGGATGCATTTGCTAGTATGCTGCTTAAGATATTTGCATCTATATTTATCAGGCATACTGACCTGTGATTTTCTTTTTATTCTTGTCTGCTTTTGTTATCAGGGTAATGCTGGCTTCATAGTTTGAGAGTGCTCCCTTCTCTTCAATTTCTTGCAAGACTGTGAAAGGAATTACTTTTTTTTTTTTTTTGAGTTGGAGTCTCACTCTGTCACTCAGATGGGAGTGCAGTGGTCGCTCTCAGCCACTGCAGCCTCGACCTGCTGGGCTCCGGCGATCCTTCCACCTCAGCCTTCCAAGTAGCTGGAAATACAGGTGTGCGCTACCACACCCGGCTAATTTTTGATTTATTGTAGAGATGAGGTCTCGCCAAGTTGCCCAGGCAGGTCTCAAATCCGCGGGCTCAGGCAATCCACTCAGCTTGGCCTCCCAAAGTGCTGGGATTACAGGCTGAGCCACCGAGCCCGGCCAGAATTACTATTAATTCTTCCTTAAATGTTTGGTAGAATTTACCAGTGAAGCCAGCTGAGTCTGGGCTTTTCTTTGTTGATAACAAAGGTTTTAATAACTAATTCAATCCCCATGCTACTTACAGATCTGTTCCAACTTTCTACTTCTTAATGATTTGGTCTTGGTAGGTGGTATGTTTTCTGGTATTTATCAAATTTTTCTAGGTTATATAGGTTGTTGATATATAAACTGTTCACAGTAGTCTCATGATCCTTTTTTTAAGGCATCAGTTGTAGTATCTCTTCTTTTGCTTCTAATTTTATTTGAATTTTCTCTTTTCTGTCTTAGTCTAGTTAAAGATTTGTCCAAATTTTGTTTATCATTTCACAAAACAACTCTTAGTTTTGTAGATTTTTTCTATTGTTTTCTATTTCATTTAGTTCTATTCTAATCTTTATTTCTTTTTTCTACTAACTTTGAGCCTAATGTGTTCTTCCTTTTTTCTTGTATTAGCTGCTTGAGGTGTAAAATCAGATTGCTGAGTTGTGATCTTTCTTCTTTTTTTAATGTAGACATTCATCACTATAAACTGCCCTCTTATTACTGCTTTTGCTGTATCCCATAAATTCTGGTATGTTGTGTTTTCATTTTCTTTTGTCTGGAGGTGTTTTTTAATGCCCTTTTTGATTTGTCCTCTGACATAATAAAAGTTCAAGAGTGTGTTGTTTAATGTCCACACATTTGTTAATTTTTCCCATTTCTTTTTTTTTTTAATTTTTATTTTCAACTCAGGGGTATGTACATATGCATATTCCTTTTACCTTATCACAGTCAGAAAAGAAACTTGATATGATTTCACTCATCTTAAATGTGTTAAGACTTCTTTTGTGACTTAACATGATCCATCCTGGAGAAAGATCCATGTACACTTGAGAAGAATGTGCATTCTGCTCCTGTCAAGTGAAATGTACCCTATATGTTAGGTCTATTTTGTCCATAGTATTATTTGTTTTTTTTTTTAGTTGGAGTCTCACTCTGTCGCCCAGACTGGAGTGCGATGGCCGCTCCCGGCCACCGCAGCCTCGACCTGCTGGGCTCCGGCGATCCTTCCGCCTCAGCCTTCCAAGTAGCCGGAATTACAGGCATGCGCTACCATGCCCAGCTGATTTTTTGATTTATGGTAGAGATGAGGTCTCACTGCCCAGGCAGGTCTCGAACCCGCGGGCTCAGGCAATCCACTCACCTCAGCCTCCCAAAGGCGCGGGATTACAGGCTGAGCCACTGAGCCCGGCTTTGTCCATAGTATTATTAAAATCCTCTGCTTTCTTTTTGATATTCTGTCCAGATGTTCTGTCCATTACTAAAAGTGGATCATTGAAGTCTCCTGCTATTATTGGTTTGTTGTTCATTTCTTTTTTCCATTCTGTCAATGCTTGCTTTATATAGTTAGGTGCTTTTATGTAGGATGCATATATATTTACAATTACTATATCACCCTGGTGGATTGACTCATTTATCATTATAAGACAACCTTCTTGTCTCTTTTGACAACTTTTGACTTAAAGTCTATTTTGTTTGATATAAGCATAGGCATTCTTGCTTTTGGGTGGGCATTTGCATGGACTAGTTTTTTCTGTTCTTTCACTTTCAGTCTATGTGTGTCTTTAAATCTTAAGTGAGTTTCTTGTAGATAGCATATAGTTAGGCTTGGTTTGGGGGTTTATTTTTATCCATTCAGTCATTCTATTTTTTTTATGAGAGAGTTTAGTCCATTTACGCTTAAAGTAAGTATTAATAGGGAACGGCTTACTATTTTGTTAGTTGTCTTCTGTTAATCTTGCAGTTCTTTTGTCTGTTTTTCATTCTTTTTCTGAGTGCCTTTGTGTTGTGTTGATGTTTTGCCTTGATTCTTTTTTTTTTTGAGTTGGAGTCTCACTGTCACCCAGACTGGAGTGCAGTGGCCGCTCCTGGCCACCGCAGCCTTGACCTGCTGGGCTCCGGCGATCCTTCCACCTCAGCCTTCCAAGTAGCTGGAACTACAGGTGCGTGCTACCACACCCAGCTAATTTTTTGATTTACTGTAGAGATGAAGTCTCGCCTGTGGGTCTCGAACCCGCGGGCTCAGGCAATCTACTCACCTCAGCCTCCCAAAGGCGCAGGATTACAGGCTGAGCCACCGAACCCAGCTGATTCTTTTTTTTCTTTGATTCTTTTCTCTTTTTCTTTTGCATGGCTTCTATGGTTATTTTTTTTTTCTTTGTGATCACCTTGGTGCTTACAAGAAATATCTTATAACTATTTATTTTGAGCTGATAAAAACTTATGTTCAATCACATACAAAATCTCTAGACTTTAACTTCTTCCCCATGATTTATTGTATATTGTTATAATTTATATCTATTCAAGTATATACCTTTTAATGTATTTTCAGTGACAGTTATTTTAATATTGGTCTGCTGATGATTTCCTGAAATTCCTTTAAGCTTTCTTCACTCTTTTCCATTATTTTTTTATTTTTGTTCCTCTAACTGAATTACTTCCAGTGACTTGTCTTCCAGGTCATTGATCCTTTATTCTGCTTGATCTAGTCTTCTGCTGAATCCTTCTAGTAAATTTTTCAGTTCAGTGGTTATGGTCTTTAGCTCCACAATTTCTGTCTGGCACATTTTAATATTTTCTATGTCTTTGTTGAAATACTCATTTTGTTCATGCATTACTCTTTTGATCTCAGTAAGCATCTTGATAAGAGTTATTTTTAATTATTTGTCAGGTGCATTATATAATTTTGTTTCATTAGGGTTGGTTTTGGGAGACTTGCCTTTGTTTGGAACATCTCTTATTGGTTCTTTCCTTGACTCTTTATGATGGTGTCTGAGTATTACACAAAGCAAGCACCTCTTCCAGTCTTCATAGACTGGCCTTGTATAGGAGGAGACTCCCACCAATCATTCCAGCCAGAGATTCTGGTGGCCTCTACCAACACTTTCTCTTCCCAGGAAAAAGCAGGGAGCTGTAGCTTTTTTTCCTGCTCACTCTGCATTAAGAAGCAGGGAAGGGAGGAAGTTATGGTGTCTACAAGCCCAAGCCACTGCCTCCATTCTCTCCTGGGTAGCCAGACTGTGCCAGACATGTCAAGAGATCCAGGACTGGAGAGATAGATGCTTTTCTTTGGGCAGCCCTACAGAAGCTGGGGCAGTGGTCACACTAATCAACGATTTCCCTCCTCAGGGGTTTGCTTAGAGATGATATTTTTTCATCTGCTCACTATGACATCTGCCAGCTCTGCCCACCGAAAAAAATCCTTGATTTGTGATGCCTTCTTTTCAGTGTGGAGAGGCTCTGGTTCTCCACAAGGTGCTCTCTGAATTATTCTGGTGGTCTGTTCTTCTCAGGAGGGGGCTGGGTCACTGTATCATATCCTTATCCAGTAACAAGAGGCAGTGAGCAAAATGAGAAAAGTTGAGGTAGATGTCAGTGTTGACTAGCCCCAGGTCCTGTCCCAAGCTGTCACTCACTGGCAAGGGAGTCCTGCACAGATGCTTCACTTTTCTGAACCTAAATTTCCTCACCTATAAAATGGCAGTGACATTGCCAACAGCTCACCGGAGCATGCCGATATTAAACGAAACAAAGCATTTAGCAGAGAGGTTCTGAGCACAACTTCTGTAGTCATCCTGGCTCAAATGCTGGCTCTGGAACTATTTTCCACCTGCCTGAGCCTTCCCTCCACACTGCTCTAGCATCCTCTTCTGCAGAACAAGGACAACACTGGTCCTTACCGAACAACACGATGGGGGAGTAAACAGACTCACATGTATACTCAGAACAGAGCCTGGTGAGCTGTCAGCCAGGCAGCAATGAGCCATGCAAGCTTGGCACCCAGGGACCTCAGATTTGAAGGGGTCCGCAAACCTCGGGTTATTTCCAATGAACATGCACTGGCTCCCAGGGACCCAGGATGTGGTGTTCTATACAAGGATGAGAGTTTTTCTCAGCCTTTTGTGTCTTCAGGTACCCAGCCAGCAGGGAGGCCCAACACCAACTCCCAGAGAAGCCAGCAAAGAACAGCAGAAAAGGAAAGTGCTCCAGGTTTCTCAAGCAGCACCTCCTACCTGAGTGGCATTTGTGTCAAGTGTTAATACCAAGGAGGCGACACCCAAGCATTCTAAGCACATCATGCTTCAACAGAAATCATTTTTTCAATGCACAATTTAATAAGGTAAGTACTTCTAAACGAAATACTTAAAATCAATTAAAAAGCTGGTTCATTCTGAGGGCTTAATTTCCTCACCTATAAAACGGGAACAACAATCCCTATCTCCTAGGGCTCTCATGAGATGAACAAAGTGAGGAAGAGGTGTACACATAGTCCAGACTCTGGCACCAACTAGCATATGCTCAGCCATTATTCTGACATGACAAATTCCCAGCCTCAAATGTCACTGCTCAAACCTAGTTTTAGGGACACAGCATCGGGTCTCTACAATTGACACAGAAAGTACAAGAGTGCTGAAATAAGAAATGGGAAAGATAACTGTGACATGCATCACCCAAGAAGCCAACAGCACCCTGCCTGTAGGATCTGCTTTCCTGCCAGGCAGCTGCCCACCTGAGCCTCCTGACCACACCTACCCTCTCCTCTCCTCACAACTGAAATGCTCTGTCTACACCTCACACTTCCGCCATCACCTCCCAATCTCTACCCATCACCTCCACACCAACCTCCACCATCACCTCCCCACATCTACACCTCTCCATTCCCTCCCCACCTCAGTCCATCATCCCCTCCCTGCTTCTGCCATCACCCTCCCATCTTCACTAGCACCACCACACCTCAGCTCCCAGGCCCACTGCTGGGGAGTGCCAGCCCTACCTCACGTTGTCATGCCTCTGGATGTAAATCTTGTGGAAAATCCTCTCGGGGGGCTTCAGGAAGTCCTCCTTCATCTCCATGGCAACATTCCGGGGCAGGAGGCTCATGAGAAGCCGCTCCTGGACAGGAGAGAAGGGCCCGCGTCAGACAGCAGGCCCCCCCACCCTGCTCTTCTTCACCTCACCCTCCCCACTGAGGTTGGCGGAGAGAAGCTGCCCTCAGTGGGGGCACTGCAGGCTCTTCTCCTCACGCATGGCTGGCACTCGTCCAATCCTGCAGAACCTGCCTGCCCCAGCCCCAGGCCCAGGCCTGGACTGTCACTGGCCATGTAACACACTTCAGGAGCACTAGTCATGCACTGGTATAGCCCCGCAAACACCCAGCCATGCCCATAGCACCCCTCACACCGCTGCCTGGGCCGAGCTGCCGAGTCTTGGCATGCCCACCCGGACACTCTGGGCTTCAGTGTGCAGCAGGATCACAGTTGGAAAAACACTGCTGCCTCCCACTGGGGAACCCCACCTGGCCTCTTTCTCACCCCCCACTGCTCCAACTACCTCAGAAAGAGTCTCCCAGGTTGGCTTACAAAAACATACTATCCTCTCAGGATACCCAGAGAGTTCCCCTGTTCTCACACAGACAAGCGGCCTAGAGGACCGCTTGAGAATGCCTAGAGGCATTCTTTCTTAGTCTTTGTCTCCTTATTTTTCCTTTATCTGTGTATGTCAAGCATTTTCTCTTTTCCTCCAAGAAAAAAAATAATAAATGTTTGGATTTTTCGATACAATTTGTGCCATCCTGGAGAATCCCTTCCTCTTCCTAGGTCTTGGCTTCCTTATCTGGACTGAGGGAATGAGTAGGACTTTCTCATCTTCCAGGTGGATATTCATTCCTGGGTCGACCCTGGCTGGCCCTTGACCCACTGGGCAAACATCTCTAGGTCTGAGAAACCAAGTCCCAGAAACATGGTGAGAGGGTTCTTTCAGGGCTGGAGTCCCACATGGATCACAGGCCCACTCTGGAGTTTGTAAGGACACATCCCTGACCTGGGAACGGCCCCATACCATGTGACTTTCTCAGAGGGAGCACAAGTATCCAGGTACCTTCATGCATAGGGACCATCTGGACAGCCACACAGATCCCCAAAGCCCAGCAGACCTCTGGGAAGTGGCCATGAGGGCTTTACCCCCTCTGCTCCATGTTACAAACAGGGCTTCATGGGCACAGTTCATTTTATGACAGGAGAATGAATTTGACACACTCGAGACATCTCCCCAGGTATTTTTCCATATAAACTTTGGGAGGCCAAGCCCAGTCCTGCCTGATACCAGGTGAGGCCAAGTTTACGCATGCCTATGAGGCTTGTCTGGGTACCGGCCCCGAAGTCTGTGGCCTGGTGGTATGTTCCAAGCAATGCCCAGGCTTATACTGAGAACTGACCCCACCAGGGGCCCCACCACAGTCCCTACTCAAGCCCTCACTATGCCCCTGGCAGCTCCCAGCTGGATGAACCCTGATGCAGAGGGGAAATGCTGCAAGAGGCTCAGCTGCCTGTGACCACTCTCCACCTGATGCCACAGGGAGAAGGCACAGGAGTATCCAGTCAGTGCTGTGTGGGGACAGCCTTGGGGACAGAAAGGCTCCCCTGCACAGGGCACAGGAATACATCTCAGACCTGGCCAAGAGGCTGTGAGGTTCTTCTTAAATAGATGGGGTCTCTTGGGACAAGACCTGAGATGCAGCCCACAACAAAGGAGCCGTCTGTAGGCAGCCAGCAGTACTGGGGCGGCGGGAACTTGAGCTGGATGCTGGCTCAGGCTACACATCACAAACCAGGAGCAATGTCAGCAATGTGGGCACCTCGGGAAGCTTCCAGAAACTATCACTGCCTGAGGCACAAAGGCACCAGCCAGGTGGGAAGACACAAGCAGTTGTACAAACATGGAGGGTTAGCTGGGAAAGAACCCTAAACAAGGTGCAGGCTCCACATGCTCTCCCAGGCAGCCCCAAAGCCATCAGGCTGATAAACCAGGTGCCAGGATTCAGGAGGCAGCAAGCAGCACTTGGGTTGGCACCAGGGCAGGGCCCGACAGACCCCTGCACAAGGGTAAGGAGAGCCTCAGTGTCTAGTAGTCAGCTGCCTGACCCAAAACCCTGGGTCTGCCACTTAGCTGTTAGGCAAGCTGTCTTAGTGTCATCACATCTGACAGGTGATGATATAGCTGGAGAGCAAACAGTACTCATAGATCAGGCCCCTGCCCTCACACTAAGCCTCAGTGGTCACTACGGCCATCCTTCCTGCCTGGCACCACCAACCCCATCACTCCAGCATCTGCTTGCCGCTTCTCATATCCTTTAAGTATCTGACCTGCACCTATAAAAATGCTAAAATCCTCCCAAAGCCAAATCAGACAAGACTGTCCTTCACTCAGTGCCGTCTCCCACCTTCCTTTAGAGTTAATATTCTCAAATAACCCCTCCCTCACTGGCCCCGAAACCACTGTGACCATAGGCTCTGAGCCTGAGGGAAGGCCTCGACTGTCCTGCACCATTTGGAATTGGGACAGGAAAAGTGAGTCAGTCACAGATCAGCAGACTGAACCAGTGAGGCCAAAGGAACTGAAAGAAAACACAGGACACTGAGCTCCAGGAACCTCAAAGAAGTGACAAGGAGCATCCAGGGCCACAGAGACTAATCCCAGAGGAAAGGATGGAAAGGCTGCTGGGAAGCCCCCTGGCACATGCCTTCCACCCTCTGAACATGGCCCCCAGCATGGAAGACTGGAGCACTTCATGTGAACTGCTAAGCCGTGGCTTAAGTTGCTATGAGAACTGGCTGTAGCAGTCACCTGGCCGTCAGCTAGCTGTCTCCAGTATTCCTGCCCCACTGCTAGCACAAGAGAGCCCCTTATTTTCATTAGGGTTCTTGGCTACCCAGAATAAAGACCCATTTTCCAGTCCCCAAGGAGCTATAAGATGAAAAATCATGTGGAAGCTTCTGAAATATTCTTGCAAGGCAGCTTGTTCTTCTTTGCTTCCTCCCCTGCTGTTGCTGGGAATGTAGTCATAATAGCTGGATCTCTACCTACCATCTTGGTTCACAAGGATGAAGGCCACACACTAGGGACACAGGTGGTAAGCTAGATGGAGACTGGGATGCTAGAGTTTCATGGATCAGCCCTGCCACATCACCATAAAGTGCGCACCCTGGAATGTGTGTATGAGAGAAAAAGAGCAATCCCACTTATATAAGCCACTGTCACAAAAAGATCAGCCTGGATTTCCTTTTTTGTTGTTGTTAACTTTTAATTTTTTTTTTTATTTTAAAGATGTGGAGTACAATTCAGGGTTAAGTATACAAATGTTCATTATGCGGGTACCCTTGTTGATGAGGTGTTCCCCACCTTCACCAGGCAGATTCCCACTATTGCCAATCCCACCTCCCACCCCCCCACTCCTGCATCCCCACAGTTTCCTGCTACTGCCAATCCTTTTCTTATAGTATTACGATAGTTTTTTGAGGTCCACTTATGAGTGAAAACATGTGATACTCAGTTTCTTGTTTCTGTGACAGATCACTCATTATTATAGACTCTAAGTCCATCCAGGTTGCTGTGAAGTTCATGATTTTGTTCTTCTTTTTGGTTGTGCAATATTCCATCATATAAGTGTACCACACTTTTTAATTCAGTCCTCTTTTGATGAACAGCATGGTTGGTTCCATGTTCTTGCTATTGCGAACAATGGACAGCCTGGATTTCCAACCAAGGGCTCAGCATTAGCTCCAACCATTAGATTAGCAATAGCACCTAAAGCCAATACACATTAGTAACCAAAGACTAAAGTTATATAACCTTTCCCAGAAGGAGCAAAACAGCCATCTGATAAGATTGAGCACTCATTTCTGATCACAAACAAGAAAAACCTAAGACTAAGCAGCTCATTTGCATTATTAAAATACTGCCTGAAATTCATATCTAATCTCAAACCTAACCCCAATGCCCCAAGCAGCAATAAACATTAACATCAGGAACAGACAATAGTATCAATAAGTTCTAACCAACAAAATAAGTTAAAAGGCCAGAAATCAAAGTCATGAAAAGTATTATAAACATGGATCACACAAAGTATCCCAGTGCCCTATGAAGGCTATATAAAAACCTTTATAATTTATCTTGACTATCAAAATGTGACAAAATAAATGCACTATTCTTAATAAAAATTAAATATTTAAAAGACAAATGTGAGGACTGCTTTTGGGAAGAATAGAGAAGTACTTTTCCCTATTCCTCCCTATTCCTCCCTGAAAGTCCTGGATGTTACACCTCAAACAAACATCACAAGAATGAAAGGCAGAAGGCAGAGATCTCAAGACCAAGGAACAACATGAAGGTGAGTTTCTGGGCTTTCTTTTCACCTCATAACTCTCAGAATAAGTGCTGGAGAAGTGGGCAGCTCAGAAATGGCAGCAGGTACAAACCAAAAGAATGACCCAACAAAAGTGGCTCTCTCTATCCAAAGGACCAGGACAGGGAAGCCTCACAAGAAGAACACTTGCAGACAATAACTAATTGCCCTACTTCAGGCTAAAGACACAGAAAACTCTATACTCCAAACCTATCCACACCAGCAAACTCCAGGTAGAGAGGCCATAGCTCTACCGTCCTTGGGCTGTGAAGGAGCTCCCAACTAACCCACACACCCCCAAAGGAAGCCAGGTCTTTCATCTCCACCTGGTGATAATGAGCATCCTTGTCCTCTGCAGGTTCACAGGGATCAAGGGGTCCTCTTGCTCTTATCCCCGGCCAGGTGTCCATGGGGAGCTGGGACTCCCACTACTACCCAAGCAGTAAGAAAACCTCTCCCAGTGGGTGTCAACAGAGGCCCAGTGTAGCACCTGGACTTCTACCTCCTCCTGGCAGCAAAGTGACAGCAGCCCCCTTCCCCTGACAGAATACAGTCATAGAAAACAATCTAAAACAAAAGGCCCAAATAAAGCACAGTCTCACACCTAACATTCAAAATGTCTAGGTTCCAGTGGACAGACCATAACTCATACCAAGAACTAGAATAAGCTCAAAGAATGAACAAAGACAGCCAACACCAAGAAGACAGGGATGCTAGAATAACGAAAAAAGACTTTAAAGAAGCCATCATGAGAATGACTCCAGAAAGAACCACAAATACTTTAAAAATAAATATTTTAGACGCACTCAATGATCTATCACAGAAACAAAGAACAGAGTAAGCAGACCTTGAACAATTATCATAATACTCTAAGAAAGGGATTGGCAGTAGTGGGAAACTGCTGGGAGTAGGGAGGGGTGGGATTGGCAGTTGAGAGAAACTGCCTGGGGAGAGGGGGCACACCTCAACTAGGGTACCTGAAAAATGAGCACCTGTATACCTAACCCTGAATTGTTCCCCACATCTTTAAAATAAAAATAAATAAATAAAAATGTAAAAACCTTTTACAAGATATTAGCAATTTAGCAATATGCAAAAAGAATCATTCACTCTGACCAAATGGGGTTTAATCCTGGGACACAAATGTTATCCAGACTGAAATATCAATCAATGCTACATACCTCATCAACAGGATACAGAACAAAAATCACCTACAATTGTACAGAAATAAAATTTGACACAACGTAACACCTATTAATGATGAAAACTTTCAGAAAAACAAAATTAGAGGAGAAATTTCTCATTTTGATAACACCCAGAAAAAAATCTACACCTAACACTTAGTGGTGGGGCATTGAATACTTTCACTGGGAATAAGGATGTTGGCTCTCATTACTCATATTCAACATTGCACCAGAAGGTCTTATCAGTGCAATAAGTTAAGAAAAAGAAAGAAAAGGCATCAGATTAGAAAGGATGAAATAAAAATGATATGATGGTCTATATAAGAAATGCAAAGGACACTACTGAAACAAAAACAAAAGAAAATAATACCAAAAAATTCCTAAAACAAATAACTGAATTCAGAAGGCTGCAAGATACACAATTCAAAAAACATTCAAAAATCAATTGTATTCCCATATACTAGCAAGGAACACATGGACACTAATATTTAAAATACTGTACCATTTACACCACTCAAAAAATAAAATACTTAGGCCTAAATCTAACAAAACATGTACAGGACTTGCATGTAAAAAAACACACACACACACACAAAACACTGATTAAAGAGATCAGAGAAGAACTAAATAAATGGAGAGATATTCCATATTAATGGGTTGAAAGACAACATAGGAAAGATATCAATTCTCTTCAAATTGATAAACAGTCTTAATATAAATCCTATCAAAATTCCAGAAAATCTCTAGTACATGTAAGCAAGATTATTCTAAAACTTAAATGGAAACGAAAAGGAATAATAATAGCTAACAGAATTTTGAATCTACCCAGTTTCAAGACTTGTTGTATAGCAACAATAATCAAGACAGTGTGATGTTGGTTGAAGGATAAACACAAAGGACAATGGACCAGAATCTAGAATCCAGAAACAGACCACACAAATGCACCTAATTAACTTTTGGCAAAGGTTCAAAATTAATTCAGTGGAAGAAGGGTAGTCTTGTCAACAAATACTCAAGCAAGTAGACATTCACAGGCAAAAAAAAACACCCTCCACCTTATGCAAATATTGTATTAAAATAGATCATAGATTTAAATGTAAACTATAAAACTTTTAGAAAAACACATGAGAGAAAATCTTCAGAAACTAGGGCTTGGTGAAGAGTTCTTTGACTTGACACCAAAAGCACAATCCATAAGAGGAAAAACTGATAAGTTAAACCTCATCAAAATTAAAAACATTTGTTCTCCAAAAAATCCTGATAAAAGGATGAAAAAGCAAACTACAGGCTGGGAGAAAATATTCACAAACCACATATCCAAAAAAGTATTGGTATCTAGAACATAAAAAGAACTCTCAAAGCTCAGCATTAAAAAAACAAAATTAGAAAGCTAGTTCAGCCTCTATGGAAAGCAGTGTGGCGATTTCTAAAAGAACTAAAAATTGAGCTTCCATACGATTCAGCAATCACTCTCCTGGGGATATGCCAAGGAACATAAATCCTCTACCAAAAAGACACCTGTACATGCATGTTTATTGCTGCACTATTCACAATAGCAAAAATGTGGAACCAACCCTGTTGCCCATTGAAAGTAAATAAAGAAAATAAGGTACATATATACGATGGAATATTACACAGCCATAAAGAAGAACAAATCATGGCTTTCACAGCAACTTGCAGGTAGCTGGAGACCATCACACTAAGTGAACTATCACAGAAACCAAAAACTGAATACCAAATTTTCTCACTCACAAGTGGGCCCAGAACCCTAGTCACATTAGCACAGGATGGGATAGGCAATTGCTGGAGTGAGGGAGCAATGGCAGGAGGGAGGGAGGGAGGGAGGGAGGAGGGTGAGGGGTATGTAACAACATAATGGGTACCTGGTCCACTACCAGGGGGAGTGAGGGCCAGCTAGAAGCCCAAACTTCACCTGCATGCAGCCTACTTATGTAGCAAATCCTCACTTGGACTCCACAGCTCTAAAATAATTTTTTTTTAAAAGAAAGTGAATAAAAGACATGAACAGGTATGTTATTGGGTACATAAATGGTACAACCACTCTGGAAAACCGTTTTACTATTTCTCAGTAAACTAAAAATACAACTTCCATATGATCCAGCAACTGTACTTCTAGATATTCATGCCAGAAAAATACTTATGTTCACACAAAAACCTGTACACAAATGTTCATAGCAGCGTAATTCACAATAGCCCCAAACAGAAGCTACCAAGATGTCCTTCAACGGGTGAATGGTTCAACAAACTGATACAACCACACATTAGAATACTACTTAGCATTAAAAAGGAAGAAACTATTGATATATTTAACAACTTGGATGAATATCTAGAGAATTGTGTTCAGTGAAAAAAATTAATCCCAAAAGTCTACATATTATATCATTACATTTATGACATTTTTGACATTAAAAATGTATAAAATAGATAACAGGTGAATGGTCTCTGAGGCTTAAGAATGAGAGTGTCGAGCCAGGTGCAGTGGCTCATGCCTGTAATCTCAGCACTTTGGGAGGCAGAGGAAAGAGAACTGCCTGAGCCAGGAGTTCGAGACCAGACTGGGCAACTTGGTGAGACTTCATCTCTACAATAAGTAAAAAAATTAGCTGGGTGTGGAGGCACATGCCTGAGGTTTCAACAACTTGTAAGGTTGAGGCAGAAGGGTTACCTGAGCCCAGCAGACTAAGGCTGCGATAATCATGATTGTGCCACTGCACTCCAGCCTAGATGAAAATGAGACTCCAACTCAGAAAAAAAAAAAAAACAGAGGTGTCATGAAGGGAAATAGATGTGGTTATTTAAGGGCAACATAAGAGATCCCATGGTGATGGACAGTCTGTGCCTTGGCTCTCCCAAAGTCAATATCCTGATTGTGATATTGTACCACAGTACTGCAGCTATTACCACTGGGGAAACTGAGGAAAGAGCACATGAGATCTCTCTGTATTATATCTAACAACTGCATGTGAATAAACAAGTAGCTCAAAATAAAAAAGTTTAATTAAAAAGAAAGCATACAGATTCTGAATATGGAGAAACTGAAGCCTTCATATATTCCTAGTGGGAATGGAAAATCGCGCAACCACATTGGAAAACAACATGGCAATTCATCACCCAGCAATTCCACTCCTAGGTATTTATCCAAAAGAAATGAAAATATGTATCCAAACAAAAAATATGTATAAAATTTTTCATGGCAGCCTATGTGTTATAGGCAAAAAGTAGATACAACCCAAATATTTATCACCTATATGAATAGATAGTTAAAATGTGGTCATATAGTGGAATATTATTTGGCCATGAAAGGGAACGAAGTACTAATACATGCTACAACCTGGATGCACCTTGAAAACATTATGAAAAGTGGAAGAAGTCAGTCACAAAAATACCACATATTATGTGATTCCATTTGTATGAGTGTCCAGAATAGGTAAATCCATAGAAATAAAGTAGATTAGTGGGTGCCTAGGTCTAGTTGAAGGGGAGGAGGGAGAATAATGGGATGAGTGTGCTAATGGATACAATGTTTCTTTAGGGGACAACAAAATATTCTAAGATTAGATTATTATAGGATAATTCTACATAATTATTAATATATAACAATATATGTATTAAGATATAAGATTAAGATTATATAAGTGAAGCCAGGTTCGGTGGCTCAGCCTGTAATCCCGCGTTTTGGGAGGCTGAGGTGAGTGGATTACCTGAGCCCAGGGGTTCGAGACCCGCCTGGGCAACTTGGCGAGACCTCATCTCTACAATAAATCAAAAACTAGCCGGGTGTGGTAGCGTGTGCCTGTAGTTCCAGCTACTTGGAAGACAGAGGCGGAAGGATCACTGGAGCCCAGCAGGTCGAGGGTGCGGTGGCCAGGAGTGGCCACTGCACTCCAGTCTGGATGATGGAGTGAGACTCCAACTCAAAAAAAAAAAAGAAAAAGATTACATAAGTGAACAGTAAATAAATCAACATATAAGATTAAGATTATTGTATAATATTTCTACATAATAATAATTCTGTAAATATAGGAAAGAGTATTTGTTTTGAACTTTCAGTTGAACTTTATAGTACATAAACTCAATAAAGCTGCTTAACAATTGAAAAATAAGCCAGGCATGGTGGCTCATGCCTGTAATCCCCGCGCTTTGGGAGGTGGAGGCAAGAGGGATGCCCGAGCCCAGGGGTTCTAGGCCAGACTGGGCAACTTGGAGAGACCGCATTACTACAATAAATAAGGAGACGATGCATGTGAGTCCTGGGTGGGCGTGCAAGGCTGAGGCAGAGGAATTCCCTGAGTCCAGCAGGTCAAGGCTGCAGTAGTCATGAGGATGCCACTTCACTCCAGCCTAGGTGGCAGAGTGAGACTCTGACTCAAAAATTAAAAAAAAAATTTTTTTTTTGAAAAATAAATAACAACTGTAGCAGTTTGAGAAGGGTGCCATGCATGGGCCAACCCTGTTAAAAATTCAGCCTGTATCACTTAAGTGGAAGTCTTCTTTCTCTTAATCAATTTCCTCACACAATGAGAACTCGAAATTGTTCCATTTACCTTGTTAGGATAACAAATTGAGTGTATGCTTTAAATAGCTGCATGTTATTTTTGGAATTCTGATTTAATAATGGCATCTGAGGAACAGCCAGAGCCCTTGGAGGGGCCAGCCTCCACACTATGGAAAAAGAAGCTGAACTCAGGAGTACCAGGTTTCCAGGGTGGGACGTGGGGACGGCAGGGGAGGAAGTCCCCAGGAGCTGAGGGTGACCTTCTCACGCCTCTCACCCCTTCCCTGTGTGTCAGGCGCAGACCTCGGGGTAGACCCCAGTGGGGGAGAAGGACCACCCTGGGTCCCCCAGGAGGTCTTCACTACCCAGTGGAGCAGCCCTTCCAGCCCATACTCCCACCCTCTCCAAGGTGAAGGCAGAGTTCACGCTTAGAGACCTGACTGTCATTTCCCATAAACAATACCTGTGACTTCACTCTCAGTCTGCTGCCTGAATGCCTCCTATAGTTCCCACCTTCTTGCCTTTGCCTGGAGAATGTCTACACATCTCTCAAAACCCTGACCAATTTCGCTCCCCCGCACAGCACGCTCCCTTCTCAGTCCAGAGGGAAGCTCTTCCTGGAGCCCTGGCACCAGTTACTTCCAGGCTGGCCGGAGTGACTCCAGTACCCTCTGCCTGGCCCCAGAGCCTAGCTGGGGTCCCCCTCCACTGAGTCCTCCATCCGTTCTGCTGGTCAGATTCAGGAGCATTCCATTCTCCTCACACCAAACCCGGGCTGGAAACACTCACAGGACAAAAACCATCTCCACTTGTTCTCACCCCTGACATCTCGCCCCAGACTCACCAGCAAGGTCACAACCGTGTGTGTGAGGTGTGCATGCACAGAGGCTGCCAGAGCACTGGACCAAGGGGACTACAGGATCAATTCTCCTCAGTCGTGTTCATTCACTACCCACCTCAGAATGAGCCCTCACTGACTGTGCCTCTGCCAGCTGTTTTGGGTGGTACAATCAACACTGAGAAAAACCAGAAGGAGATAGGAAAAAACAGGCAATCATGGCTTCTAAAGTTGTGGGAGTGCTAGGAAAAGGTGTCTATCTCCAGGGAGGATGGCAGACCCTGAGCAGAGGTGCAGACTGAGGGTGCAGAGCACCCGGGTCTGGAGCCCCCTACCCCCATCACCCACAACCAGCCATACTTGGTGCTGGCAGACCTAAGGCCAGAGCTGGTCAGTGAGCTGCCCCGCCATGGTCCATCAGAGGATCCCCATGCCTGCTACCTACCACTCAGCTCTGATAGGAGCAGGAGGGAAGAGGGGAAACTCAACAGGGAGGAGTTGTCCCCCGGCCAGGCCTGCTTCTCCACCAAATGCACAGGGTTGAGATGAAGAGGAAACGTGGACACACACAGAGGCACTAGGGGTGTGTGCACAAGGGGAGGCCATGGGAGGTCACAGGGAGAGGACAGCCATCTACAAGCCAAGGGGGCAGCCCTCGGGAGAAACCAGTCCTACTCACACCTCGACTGTGGACTCTGCAGTCCTAAGAACTGTGAGGAAAGAAATTTCCGTTGTTGAAGCCTCCCAGTCTGTGGTACTTTGTGATGGCAGCCCAAGCTGTCGAAGATAGAGTTGATCCCGAATAGCTCTGGACACACCACACCAGTCCCAGGCTGCCTTTTTCCAGACTTCTATTCATGAGACAGACGATTTCTATTTTGTTTAAGCCACCATGTTCCAGGTCTGTTACCAGCAGCCAAACCTAATTCTAACTGATGCACAGTCCCAAGGGGCCACTTTACTCCAGACAAGCGTGACTACTTTGCTGGCTCCGGCTGCCTTCCGCGGGGTCACGACCTGCCTTCCATGGCTGCCCCAGCCCCCGTGCTCTGCTCTTAGGGCTCTCTCAGGAAAGCCCAGTGGGAGAGCACAGGAGTTCCCTGCAGCTGTGTTTGCCAAGTCCCTAACCCTGCAGAGTGTCTCCAGTTCTTGTGTAATCTCCTTGGGTCACTTCACGTCACTGTACTGGACACGGCTGGGCCTGGTTCTCCAATCCTCTGAGAGCTGTGGCTGCAGATATTGGACTCACTCCCTCATGGACCACCAGCTGCCCATGGCACAACAGGCACTGAGTCCAGCATGGAAGCCTGCAAAGGCTCAGAGGAGTCTCCCTCCCCAGCCACACCTAGGCTCTATGGTTTGGCACTAGCAGCTCTGAATCCTGGGCTGTTCCATCAGGGAGGACCAAGAAGACCAGCATGTACAGAGACCACAAAGTAGCCACTGTCCTCAACTGCCGTGCAGACTTCAGACAAATAAGGAACAAGACAGACAAGGTTAATGGCTGGGGTCCCCACAAACCTCTTCATAACCCCCCCAGGACATAGCTTCCCACCTGGAGACTGACATGCCAAACAGCCTCAGTGCCTTCCTCATCCACAGCATGGTCCCTGCTACAAAATGAGAGGGAGGAGACCCTGGGATCCCTTGTGGCTTCTACAGAGCAAATTGAGAAGCACCAGCAGCAAAAGCCACGTGGCACGAGATGACCCAGGGGCCAACGCAGCACTCCAGTGAGCTGCGGAATCTCAAGAACCCACTGGGCTATGCCAGCGGCAGGACTACAGAACGCCTTGGTGTGGAGAAAGAGGCGAGGGAGCAGGGCACCTCCACTGCCTGGCATCTAGCCAACAAGTTGGGAGCCAAGAGTGTTCTCCAGCTGCTAGGGCTGAGCACAAACGCACTGGACCTCAGTTCCACTTGCACAGGAGGTGCCCTGGCAACAGGGGGGACTGACGGCACAAGGGAGTCCTGCCACCCGAACCAGGCCGCACACCCTGGTCCCTCGATCCTAGAACCTGGTGCATCAAATACAACAGGGCAAGAGAACTGAGCATCTGGCTGATGCCCTCCCAATTCACTGGGGCACCAAGAACAAGAAGCTGAACAACTAGACTTTCCCGCCGGTCCACGTGACCTGCTTTTGTTAGATTTGGGAATCTGCGCTCTGGGCTCCGTAATCACAAACCAGCTCAAGCTGAGCTCCGAAAATGAGTTTCCTATCCTGTGGCTGATAGGATTGGAATAACATTTTCCTTTAAGTTTTGTATAACTCATCGGTAAAACCATCTGGGCCTGCTGTTTATTTTTTGATAAGCTTGTAAATTACTGAGTCAATATTTTTAATGATTATAGGATTTTTCAGGCTTTCTTTTTCTTCAAGGATCATCTTTGGTAACCCACACTTTTTCTGGGAGTCTGGCCATTTTGTCTCTTTTCAAATATACGGGCATAAAATTACTCTTAGCATTTTCCTATTATCTATTTCTAATCCCTGCTTTATCTGTAGCTGGCCCTTTCTCGTCCCTCATACTCCTTATTTGTGTCTGCTCTCTTTCTTCTTGATCGGCCTCTCTAGGGCTTTTCTATTTCAAAGAACCAACTTTTGACATTTTTGTTCAGAAACAGAAAAAGCTCTGTTAAAAGAAACTTCACACTCCTTTGGAGCACGTTAGCCCGGTTATTTGTCAATCTCTGTGTGAGTATTTCTTAGCTGAGGAAGTCTGTGACCATGAAAGGAGGGAAACAGGCCACACGGGTCCAACAGGGAGATCGGCGGCTTCATCCTTGGCTCTGCCACTGGCTACCCTGTTCTTCTTTATCTTTCCCAAGTTATTTAAATTCTCAGAGTCCTAGTTCTCAGATTTACTAAACAGAATAAAGTCCTTATATTCTTCACAATGATACAGAGGCTGAAATTAATTTTAAAGAGATTGAACAATTCAGACAGGATGAACACCTTTGCACTGAGATCTTCTTCTATTCTGCCCAGACCCTGCAGGCTAGGACAGATGGGGGGAGCTGAAGAAGGGTCGCCCTTTGTGTTTTCTTTGTTTTGTTTTCGTTGAACGGAGAGGCCATTTTGGCATATCCAAATCCCTCCCAAAGGAGTCAGCCTCAAGTATACTAACAATTCAGGTAACTTTTTCCTTTGTAGAGAACCGTCTAGACACATAGTCAACAGAGCAATGGAACAGACAAGACCACCTCCCCCCAACCCACCTCCCACCCTTCCCTCCAGCACCTCTTGTTCTATGAACTGCCCTGAGAGGATTGAGGGCAGAACAAGGAAACTCACTCTAATATTTCTTCTTCTTTTTTTTTTGAGTTGGAGTCTCACTCTGTCGCCTAGACTGGAGTGCAGTGGCCGCTCCCGGCCACTGTAGCCTCGGCCTGCTGGGCTCCAGGGATCCTTCCGCCTCAGCCTTCCAAGTAGCTGGAATTACAGGCATGCGCTACCACACCTGGCTGATTTTTTGATTTATTGTAGAGATGAGGTCTCACTGCCCAGGCGGGTCTCGAACCCGCGGGCTCAGGCAATCCACTCACCTCAGCCTCCCAAAGGCGCAGGATTACAGGCTGAGCCTATAGGAGTCTTGGTGCTGAAGTGGGAGATGCGCCTGCCCACCTCAGCAACTGTAGGCAGGACCCCCAAAAGCCTCACAGATTTTGCAGGGCACCCACAGGGCTGTTGGCACTGAACAGTCCCAGAGGGCTCCTGGTGGCTGTACCAGTTCTTCGTGGATTGCTACAAAAATTAGCACTAACTAGGTACAGAACACCAAGGGATGCATCCCGGCTGGTAAAAGCCAACACTGGCATCATGACCCAGGACACTGAGAGGTGCTTCCCAAGGCTTACGGCAAAGCACACCCTACTTATTGGTGTCAAACCCCACGACTCCACCAGGGGTACTGCCCGGTAGCCTCGGAGCACAGGCACTGCTGCCTCAACCATTTCCATCTGCTCCATCAACTTCCATCCAGGAACAAAACTGGGTTCAGCTGGGACAAGAGGAGGGGGTTTTAACGTGGGGCATTTGCATTACAGAATGGTAGTCCCTGGCTCTACCCTCCTGCGGGCCCAGTCAGTAGTGGCCACAAGGCGCAGACCTGTCCAGCACGCACAGAAAGTGTTTTCTGTGTTTCCTGAGCCAAACTCCTAGTTTGTGAACAGAGCACAATCCTCCCTGCTCACGAAGGCTCAGACCACCTAGCCTCTGGAGAACACATTCATCCCCAAAGAAGAAAGAGAAAAATAAAATAAAACCACTACCAAATTCCTCCCGGCCCAACTTCTCCCCCGCCACCAGGCTCTTACCTGTGCATTGGCCCCAAGATGTGTGCATTACGTTTCTTTCCTGCTAATGTCAGGGGCTGCTCTCTAACATAATCTAGTGCACGTGCCTGCCATTGTGGTCAGGGTCATCCCATGAACACAGACACTCAAGAGCCAGCCCTGCCCATCTCTCCCCAGCCCCCATAGCAAAGTCATCTTCTTTGCTATCTTTCCTGTCCATGTTGTGTGGAGGGAAATCATTTAATGTGCTGTGGTCTCAGCACACACAACATGGACAGGAGTTCTGGGCTCAGTCTCTGCCCACACTCCTCCCCTCATTCAGCCCCCATCCTTGCATGCCACCGCCTCCTGCTGAAGACTCCTGAATCCCCTCCCAGGACCAGGGTGCATCCACCCAGAAGCCCTTCCAGAACTACAGTGTGTCATCCCTAAATCCCCTCCAAGGACCAGGGTGCATACACCCAGAATCCCTCCACCATAATTCATCTACCATGAATCCCTGCCAGAACTGGGGTGTGTTCCCCTAGGACCTCTCCCAGGACTGAGGTGCATCCACCCAGAATCTCTCCCAGGACCAAGGAGCATCTACCCAGAATCCCTGTCAGAACTGGGGTGTGTGCAACCAGATCCCCCCCAGAAAGGGGATGTATACACCAGAATCCTTCCCAAAACTGAGGCATATCCCCTGAACTACCTCACAGGACCAGGCTGTGTCCTCTTGAATCCCCTGCCAGAACTAGAAGAATCTACCTAGACTTCTTCCCAGGACTGGGGTGTGTCCCCCTAAATGCCTTCCCAGGACTGAGTTGCATCCCTTGAACCACCTTCCAGGACCAGCTTGTGTCTCCCTGGATCCACTCCCAGTACTAGAGTGCATGTACCCAGAATCTCTCCCAGGACTGGGGTGCCTCCACCATGAATCACTCCCAAACCTGGGGTGTGTCCCCCTAGGTCCCCTCTGAGAACTCAGGTGCATCCCTTGAACCACTTCCAAGGACGAAGGTGTGTTCTCCTGGATCCACTTCCAGGACCCCCTGGATCTCCTCCCAAAATCAGGGTGCATCTGCCCAGATCCCTACAGAACTGGGGTACATTCCCCAAATCCTGTCCCACCACCTTTTGTACTGCTGGGGAAGACTCTGAAAGCAGGTACTGAATGAAAGTATGCTGTTAATAGAATTGAAACAGAAACACAGATGATCATGACTAGCTATACAGTAGAGGGTCCCTCATCTGTAACTCAGTTTCATACCAACACAGGTGAGACCTGGGCAGAGCTGCCATGGCCACCTCCAGGCTCTCTGGATCCTCAGGCAGTTCCCAAACAGACACTGATGGACCAAGTGCCTATGGTGTCTAAGAGTCCCGAGAGCTGGCAATGCCCCGCTGGGCTGGGTGCTCCATCCCAAAGAGATAAGACTCCCTGCACTGAAATTAGCCAACAGGCAGCAGGGAGAAAACTGAGCCCTGGTTACCAGCACACCTAGGAAGACGGTTGTCACATGATACAATCCCACAGGCTCAAAGAAAATGGCAGAAAACATACAGCAGAAGTCAGGACTGCTGAGGTCTCAGAATCAACGCAGGGAACTCACAAAAGTCATTCAGTGCTCGTGTATCAAAACCTTCACTTGGCTTTGAAGCAACAGAGGACATCACAAAGGAAAATGATTCTTCCATTTGAAAATGTGAAAGATTGAATTTTTATACAAAGAAAAGCAAAGCTAAAAGAACAGACTTGACAAAACACGAGAACCCCTTCTGATGAGGCATTGGTCTCTCTGTTATATAGTGAGCTGCTCACCCAACTGCCAGAAAATTCACATAACTGGACAGAGGGTTGGAGCATACAAACCACAAAGAAAAACAGAAGGTAAACAAGCATGAAGGAGTAGTCATCAGCATTAGTAAACAGAAAGGGGCAGGGTAAACAGGAAAGGCCTAGTCCTAACAGAAAGAGAGAGGGAGGAAAACAGAGGAAGAGACAGAGACAGGAAGAGAGAAGGAAAGACAGAGACACTGGACACTGAGGGGCAGCTCACCAGAACCCTGACCCTCGCTGGGCCCCTCCCAGGGGCTTTTCTGCCCATAGAGCTGGGCAGGGCTTGGCAATCTACATTTCTAACAGGCTCTCCAGTACTGCTAATGTGGTTGGTACTGGCCCCACATAGAGAACCACTGCAATAGAGAGCCAAGTGTGATCAGACACTACTTACAAAGATACAAAGGAGCAAAGTTTTGGAAAATAACCCAGTAACCTCGGCGATAAATGACATCATATTTACATTCCTGAAAATGTAACTGAGGAAATACTTCAAGTCTGATGAATAAAGGTGTGCACAAAGAATAAACTTTTTCAGAACAAGATGTCTAGGGTCAGGTGCCATGGTTCATGCCTGTAATCCCAGGACTTTGGGAGACTGAGACAGAAGGATTGCTTTTGCCCTGGAGCTGGAAACCAGCCTGGGAAACATAGCAAGACCTCATCTCTTAAAAAAAAAAAGGAATATGCTGTCTAAATGTCAGGTGCTGAGAACACTAGAACATGCATTAAGAAGAATAAGCAACTGTCTTAAACCACATTTATCATGTAAGAGGCTGTTTTTGTGCAAAATGGTAAGTGAAAACACAGAAAATGAAATCATATGTATACCAAAATGACAATTATGTGGGGGAAAATGCACATAAAGACAAAACCTAAAAAAAAAAGCATTCAGTTGGATTGACTGCATTGGGTGACATTTACCATTTTGCAAATTTCCTGCTTAAGAATATCAGCTCTGCAGTTAAAGCTTGGACATGTCTCTGAGCCTCTCTGAATCTGGACTTCCTCATCCATAGAGCTGAGAAAATAATCCCCTGCTCACAGTGCTGCTACAAAACCAAGTGAAATCATGCATGACAAGCAGCAAAGGCTAGACTAGAAAACACTGGGAGAAAAGAGAGTCGATCGGAGGGGTAGCAAAAGTCAAAAAAGAAATGAAAAAAGACAAACACAGAGGAAGTGGGAAAGAAAGGAATGGAAAAGGAGATGGGAAGGGAGAGAAAGGAAGAAAATTAAAGGATGATCCAGAAATACACACAAGCACAGTCCACAAAAAAAGCCATTGCTTTCTCCAGCACAGAGGATGCATTTTAGGGAAAAACGGGACTTCCAAAGATTCACTTCTGGGATCCTTTGGAGGTAATAAAATAAGGTCAAACACCTCTTAGCAAGTACCAAGGAGCTGTCTCTACCAGTGTTGCTGATTTTGGTCTAAGAGAAAATGCTCAGGGGAGTCTCAGAAGATACACAATTTGTACACACACACACACACATCCATATAACACACACATCAGCAAATGTGCATGCACACATATACAAGTATCCCCACATAGCCTCAGGCATCCACATGCAGGCATCCACATATAGGCATGCCCACACAGACACATACACCCACATGAACGCAGTCATACACAGGGAACCACACAGACAGAGACATGCACATATATGCACAAACACAGGTGCACATAGAAACTTCACATACTTGCATGTGCACACATGTAAACAGACAAAGGCAACTGTGTACATATCCAAACAAGCATCTCTGCAGACACGCATGCGTACTATAAATACAGACACATATCATCTCCCACATATCCATTCGCATAGACATGTCCACATATGCAGGACCTAAACTTACATTTATGATCTATTTCTCAACTATATACTACTTTTATCATAAATACTAGGGATCATTACAGTAGCTATACATGAAAAGTAAGGTGTGTGTTTAAATGTATCATTAGTATGTCTTTTATTCCCAATAAAAGTATAACATAGTTGAGAAGTAGATCCTGTCTGCCCCACTGCACCCACAAACACAAGTCTGAGCCATCAGCAGTTTGAGCCCCCAGACTAGGAGAAGAATCTGGATCCTCTCAGCCAAGGAGCCTGGAATGTGCCAGAACACACCCAGAGGCTCAGCCCATGTGGGTGGGGCCCCAAGCAGCAGACAAGGACACATGGAAAATGAGACACAGAGGGTGGTGGGAACCCAGGTATGGCTCTCTCTAAGCCACTGCTCTTTCCCGAGTGGCTATTTCCCGAGAATAGGCTGATGGTCACACTGCCTTGGAGGAACCCTAAGGGGGGTGCTCACAGCCGGGCTGTGGGGTGCTGCATCATGACCACTGTGACCCCTCTACAACTTCCAGGCACAGGGCACCTCCACTCCCCAAAAGTGGCATTGTGCTCTGGGGTCAGTCATGCTGAGCCAAGGACAGGGCTGGTGGGAGCTGAGGGCCAGAAGGTCAGGGTCAGATGCATGGTCACATTCACCTGAGGCACAGCCTGCCTCATCCTTCCCAGGCAGTTGAACCTATCTATCCCAGCTGCATCCAGAGGGCAACATGCCCAAAGGCTGTGCCTGGAGACACCACCTTAGCACCCTCCCATTGCTCACAAGCCTCTCAGCCCCTACAGGCCAGCAAACCAACCTGCCCATCCCTTTGATCCCTGGAACACCTAGGTGTCTCCTCCACAGCCCCAAATACCAATGAGTACCCTAGGACTTGTGGCCCCATGTCACCACTGGTAAACGGAGGCTCAGGAAGGAGAGAAGAGGGTGGCACCCTCCACCTTCACGACACCACAGTCGCCTCTGCTTGGCTAATGGGCCAAGGCCACTGACCTGCTTCTCGTTCTCATCCTCCAACCTCAGCCGGTCCTCGATGCAACTCCGGGCCTGCAGGAACGCCTTCCTCTGCGAGCGCTCAGTCAGGATCCGCACGAAGACCCCATACATGTTCACGCCAACAAAGAGCAAGGCATTGGCGCCGAGCTGCGGGGAGAGAAGAATGCAGTATGTGGAGCCTGACTTGTCCACCCACCCGAAGGTGCCTGGGCTGCCTAGAGAGCATAGCAGGAACTCTCAAGCGGCCACGGCTGCCCAGGGCCTCTCATCCCATCCGGGCAGGCGGTATGTGAGACAGCATGTCAGGTCGTGGAAGAGTATCCAGGCCAAGTGTCAAGATTGAAGCACATCCCCCCCTGCCCCAAATTCATATGTTGAAGTCCAAGCCCCCAGGACCTCAGAATGTGACTGTATTTGGAAACAGTATCTTTAAAGAGGTAATTAAGTTAAAATGAGGCTGTTAGGGTAAATGAGGCTGTTAGGATGAGCACTAATTTGATCAGACGGGTGTCCTCATAAGAAGGGAGATTAGGACACACACATGCAGAGGGACAACCATGTGAAGACACAGGGAGAAAGTGGCCATGTGCAAGCCAAGGAGAAAGGCCTCAGAAGAAACCAACACCTTGATCTTAGACTTCCAGTCTCTAGAATGTAAGAGAATAAGTTTCTGTTGTTTTAAGTCACCCAGTCTGTGGCACTTTGTTATGGTAGCCCCTGGAAACCCATATACTTAGAAAATATAAACATGAAAGAGTCAGACAAGGAGAACTGACAAAAAAAAAAAAGGATGCTGATTGGATATTGGCTATGAAGTGAGCACCAGCACAAGACAGGGAAACACGGCGTTCAGAGGCTGGTGTCCTGCAAGGCCCCTCAGTGCTGCCCCACTTTGATGGATGAGACACAGAGAAGGAGCCAGTCAGAGAAGGAGCCAAAAACAGCAGCAGAGGCAGACTCCGGGTTCTGGACAAGGCAACTCGGTCCCAGCTCAACCCAGTGTTCCTTTCCACAGTCGCTGCCCGCACCAGGTCTCCTCATCTGGTCTGTACCTACATCTCACAGACCACTGGGCCATGGGCTGGACAGAGGCACCTCTCACGAACCCCCAAAACTACAGCATGTCCTGCCAGGGGCTCCAAAGTGGGATTGGAGTTTATGAGCATTTGTATAAAACAAGTGTACATCAGCCAGATGCAAAATTGGAGAATTTCTACATCTGACTGAGGCTGGGAATTTCTACCTCTGCCCCAGGAAGCAGACACCAGCAGGTTCTGGTTGTCGCTGCCCCACGTGCATTAACCACAAACACACACCCTGAACATGAATGTGTGCTGCACACCATTAAACAGAGAACAAAAAACAGACAAGGTGGCAGGCGGAGTAGCTGTCCCTCAGAGGGAGCCACCGAAGAGTCCAGGAGGCGGGCCCATGAGATGGGAAAGGTGGGTGCATCACTCTGATGGGGATGAGCTACAGTAGGGGATCCTCCAGATGAGGGAGACCCGGAAGCACTTGGCCGCTGAATGGATGCTGGGGGCAGGGAACAGGTGGGAGAGCTGAGACCACCAAGGACAGGGCTGCGGGGAGCAAGGTCCAAGGGAGAAAACAGATTTGGGCATCTTCAAATTCAAGGGATGTGAGATGGCCTCACACGTCTATCAGGAGGCTGGAAAGCTGCCAATGTTCACAAGTAACATAGAAACGACATTATAGCCAATCTTAATGAGGTGGCAGGAAGGGAGAATGAGAGACAAGAGTCTGCGGGGCCCCAGTGAACAGCTGTCCTCTGTCTAAAACCTTCCATGGGGTATCAGACTCTCACCCAGCACAACACCCCACAGACACGTCAGACACACACAACCTGACCCTGTGGGGCTGACGACATTTAAACACCACATACTGCAAGGGGAGTGAGCCATCCTTCCCGACTGGCACCACCTTGACCACAGCCTCTGTGAGCCATTTGTGGAATGGCTGTCATTTCTGAGGGAGCCAGAGAAAGAAGCCAAGACATCCAATAGGATGGTTCCCCCAGGACCCTGAACCATCATCAAGGTGACCTCAAAATCTCCACTATGACCTGAACATTGGCCATTTACCTTTTCTCTCAATGCTTTTTATGAAGTTGTCATCATGGAGCGGATATGATTTAGGTTTGACTTTTTCCACAAATAGGATGTGTTCAGTGCTCATAATCATGAAACACCATGGATGTCTGGGTCGGAGAAGGAAGCCTCGCAAAGCTGAGCTGGTGAGGCCCACAGAGGCGCCTGCACAGGTAGCCACCACCCACCTTCTAAAAGAAGTGAAGGCAAGCAGACCCCTGCCCTTAGAACAAAAACTAGAATTAAGAACAAAACCTCCTCTTTAGATTTCCCACATCTTGGCTTCTTCTCCCACACGGCTTCCTCCTGGAACACAATGGGCTCAGATTACGAGTATATGACAGAAGGCCCATGGGGGTGGGGGCCTAGAACAGCTGGCAGGTCAGTTTCTCAAGATGACCGACGCTCCCCATGTACATCAGAGCCCTTCCACATGAGGTGGCAGGCCATGGAGACAGCGAGAAGGGGTCACTCGTCTCCTTTGTCTCTGTACCACGCAGAGGTGCCCTGTGAACTCCCTCACACCATCCCGCTGGCCAGCCACTCCCAAAACAGTAGATCAATCCTGGTCCTCCTTGAAGGTGGCCCAGCCCATCCACATGCCACCATAACCACCTTCCAGCCACAGTAGCCCAGGGCCACATACTGCCCACACCAGCCAGGCCCTGGGTGGGCCCAGGCTGCTGGTCTCCCAGTCTGGACATCCTCTCCAGCCCTCGTCCCAGCCACAGGCTGTGCTGGGCTGTGAGAGAGGAAAAGAGCTCAAGCATCCTCACAGAGACCAATCTTGCCCCACCCCTGCCTTCTACCTGCACCCCCTCTCTGTGCCTCAGTCTTTCCATCTGACAGATGGGCAGGTTGGTGGCAAGTATAGTGCCTAACAAATGAGCTTATCATGGAGACAAAGAGGTAACCTAAAAAGGGCACTCAGAACCAACGTCTGGAAACACCCTGGAGAAGCCTTCATGAGGACGACCAGCCTAGCCAGATAGCTGAAAGGAGAAGGGACTCCCGGGCAACCAGGTCTTAGTTAGCCAGGACCCATCTGCAGACCCTGGGTCATTTCTACTCCCTGTATACCACCTGGAAACATCACCGGAGATAGCTCCCCGCTGTGGGAGGGGAGGTTACGGAAACGTTTAATGGGCTAGACTCTGAGACGGCAGGACAAGCTCATGTTTGGTTTAACACAGACACAGATGAGTACATATACAAATGTTTATAGAAATAGGTATATACATATATTCTCTAGCTCTGTCTTCTGAGAGAAACTAGAAGCAAAGGCTACCCAGTAGCAACGAGGTCACCCAGAACCCAGTTCTTGGTCTCTAACATGATCCCCCAGTAAGAGGAACCAGGGCTCCCTGGAGAAACAGCTAATTCTTGGACTTGGAAATATCTGCTCAAGGAACAGATGTTGAAGCAACTTGTAGTGCCAGGAGGTAAAGAAATGTTGAAAAATAAGATTAATTTCAAAAAACACACTGTGATGGGGTGTGTCAAAGGACACATGAGTCAACTGAAAGGGGTCCCAATGGCCAAAGCAGAAACGATTTGAGCAATAATATAAAGTGGTATTTAACTGTAACCCAGAATATGAAATAAATATACATGAGTCCACGTGGATATAAATCAATGATTGATTAAAAATGAATAAGAAATAATGCATAAGCAAAAGTTGGGAGCATTCCAAATAATTCATAGCTACTCCACCCTTAAGAAGGTAAACACCCCACCCCCTAAGTGTTGGCTTAGCATAAAGCACATGAAATGGAAAAGATAAAACAGAAAGCCCATACAGTAGAGAGAAATCTGACAATCCCACCTCAGCCAGGTGGTCAATGCCAGCACTGACAGTGATGAGTCAGTCGTGTTGACATGTGCCCTTGACACAATGTGACAATCACTTCACCTCTGAGGTCTCCTGCTAAAAACCAACACACCAGTACAACCATGAGAAAATCATCAGGCCCTGGATGGCCACCTGACTAGCACCCCTCACGGACAATGGGCTGAGATCACTTGTGGTCACTATACTAGCACCCTGGGGGACCCTGAGCATCCTCCAGGTGTCCCACAGTCCTGGGAGAAACTGACCCAACCTGACATCATGATAGAGACAGGTGCCACCACTCAAACCAGAACCTGCAAGTCCTCTGACCTTCTCTCTGCCTGGTCATGCCTTCACGAATTCCTGCATCTGGTAGCCCCATGCCACCCACTTCTCTCCACCCCACTGCACGGCACAACCAGCCTCTGCAGAGAAGTTGCAGATGCAGACACAGATTTTGGTTCTGCTTTCTCACGTTCCCTTACAGCACTCTGGCCACAGACAGACAAAGAAGCTGACCTCACACCACTGCTCTCTGCACAGCACTGGGCATGTACCTGTCAGTAAATCCATGGACTGCCAACAGGCCATGCTGCTTCCTGAGCATCTGGCCTGTGGACTTGCCTCCCCGACTAAACCCTCAGCAGACACTGATCTGTCCCACCAGTAGCTGGATGCTGGTTGTATTGTCATTCTTTTTAAACCATGGCTGCTTCAATGTTGCACACAAGTGTGTTTTTATATTAACATAATTGCTTGTTAGCTTCCAGGGATTGAATTAATAAAAGTGTTTTAGAATTAGCCTCATTTGAAAGAGGACCAGCAGAATGCTGATAATTGTTGGAGCTGGTGGCAGGTACTCAAGGAATCACTGTACCTGTCCCTCTACTTTTGTGTATGTTTGAATTTTCCATAATAAACATAACATAAAACAAGCTTTAAAAAAATAATAATCTGATGGGCTCTCCCTGAGCTCCTGTCATCAAATTTCTGATGCATGACGCTATGGTCACCAGACCTAGAAACAGGTTCTCACAGGGGCCTGGGGAAGCAGTCATCTTTGGTGCTTTCTGGCACTTCAATACCAAGAAGGGTATTAGGGCCCCAGGTAGCCTGCTCTTCTGCAGTGCCCTGCCCCAGCGTCTCCCCCAGACCATGCATACCCGCATCCTCAGATTAGGAGGGAGAAAGGAAAAAGCACTGGTAAAGTTAATAGCGGACACCAGCAGGAAAGTGAGGAACAAAGGGCAGAGAAGTCAGAAGACAGACGTGAGCCCACAGGTGGCAGGGCACCCTGGGGATAACTTCCATCAAAGACAAGCCGCTCCCCACAGGTCTCAATACATCCCTGCCCAGAGGATCACGGTAGCCATCTGAGCTTCCCACAGAGGGTGACTCCAGCTCAAGCACACCCACTGGGACCTCAGAACAACCCCACTTCCAGCTTGCCCAGCCCTCATCCTGCAATGTCTCTGCATATTCATTACTTTAGATGCCTGAACACCAGCCTGAGCCACAAGGAGGCCACATCATCAACTGAGCTCTCAGGCACTGCCCATTTCTGACCCTTGAACACACTGAAGCCAAGGTGCTAGCCATTAGAGATGTGCCCACCCAACAGGACATTGCCAATGACAAGACCCTGCCCAGCATCTAGGACAGTCAGTGCTCAGGAAACATTTGTAACGTCTGCAACTGCAGATTTTTTTAAATTAAATATCAGAGATATTTCAAAATATTTATGCTAAACCAACATTCCTAAAATGTGTTCCACTCAGCAGCAGGGCAAATAGTGTCTGAGAAAACAGCTGTCATGGAAAACAAGTTGGTTGTTTAGGAAAGACAATGAGTTCTTTTTTTTTTTTTTTTTTTGAGTTAGAGTCTCACTCCGTCGCCCAGGCTGGAGTGCCGTGGCACACTCACGGCCACCCCAGCATCAACCTGCTGGGCTCCAACAATCCTTCCGCCTCAGCCTTCCAAGCACACGCTACCACACCTAGTTAATTTTTTATTTATTATAGGGATGAGGTCTCGCCAAGTTCCCCAGACTGGTCTCAAACCCAGGAGCTCAGGCAATCCACTCACCTCAGCCTCCCAAAGTGCTGGGATCACTGGCTGAGCCACCGAGCACGGCTGACAATGAGTTCTTTTAACAAGATGATATTTCTCTCATGGGAAATGTAGTAAAGGCATTGATGATTTCCAAGAGCACTGTCACTGAGTGTGGCTTCAGCACAAACTTGCTGTGCCCAGGGGCACCCAGCAAGAGTGTGAGATGGCCACCCAGCATGCTCACTGCCATATGCTCCAAATGTTTCAGAGCAGGCTGCTTCTACTCCCAGTACATGCCTGCAACTGCCCAGAGTCTCCTGAACTTTCCGCCATACCCTTAAGCAGAGTCGCCCTCACTCAGATGCATATTTGCGGTGATAATGTTGCTTCCAGGGATTGGAAAGTAGAACTGAGAAAAACCACAGGTGCCCCCACAGGCTGGGATAAGAGCCCTCCAAGCAGTGTAGCCAGGTGAGGGTTCACATGGAGATGCTGACCACTGGCCACTGGTTGGGAGCACTAGACAGCACTCTGGACTGCGCAGAGAGGTAGGGGAGGGTGTGGCACCACCCAAAGAATGCAGCATTATACAGGCGTATCGAGATAGCACTAGGTCCAGCTGCCAGGGAAGGGCATTAGAAGGACCATGTAGCTGGGCTCGGTGGCTCAGCCTGTAATCCCGTGCTTTGGGAGGCTGAGGTGAGTGGATTGCCTGAACCCGCGGGTTCGAGGCCCACCTGGGCAGGTGAGACCTCATCTCTACAATAAAATCAAAAAATTAGCCGGGCATGGTAGCGCATGCCTGTAATTCCGGCTACTCAGAAGGCTGAGGCAGAAGGATCGCCAGAGCCCAGCAGGTCGAGGCTGTGATGGCCGGGAGTGGCCACTGCACTCCAGTCTGGGTGACAGAGTGAGACTCAAAAAAAAAAAAAAAAGAAGGACCATGTGCAGGGACCAGAGGCCATGGGAGTCCTCAGGGCTGGTGGACAAGAACCAGTCAATGGACCATGGGCAGGGCCAAACAACAGGAAGTGGTCAGGTGTTCCCCAGGCATGGCCCTGCTGTGTGATGGCCATCCTCTTTGTCCAGGGCACGTGTCCAACAACTGCACACCTGGGCAGGTAATGCCTCAGGCCCCACAAGAGCCACTGAGCATGCAACAATGTCCTATGCGTAAGAAGCACAGGTGCCCCAGGAAGCAGGGGACACCAGAGCTGGTGTGCACCAAATGCAGCACACAGCATGACACCAATCTGAGGAACCGGGTCACTAAGAGAAGGGTACTCAGGTACCCGAGCACCATGAAACTGTGTTTTCTCAGGCTGAGGCCACTTCTAGAAGGTTGAAGTTCCCTCTACCTCAGAGAAGGAAACACTGTGCTCTAATAAAAGAGCTGCTCTGTGTTTTTAGAGTCAAAACAGAAATTTTAATTCAGATACAGAATGTGCTACCAGGGTGAACTTCCTCCTCTGCAGAGCTGAGAGGCTGGGATGTAGGACTCCCAGGACTTCTGTGGACCTTGTCAACACTGTTGGCAGCATCCTGTCGCCTGTTACCAGGGTCCTCTAAGTGTAACCAAGGCTTTTGCACTCGTGTATACATAAGCATACACGCATGAACATGAATGTACATAATGCATGTGCAAGGACAGGGGTAGGCCCATACATGTGCATGAGCATGCACACACACACACACACACACACACAAACAGGTACACATCCATACATGCTGTGTGTACATATGATCTTACACATCCACATGCACATGTGTACACACGTGTATATACACATGTATGAGCGTGCAGACACGTGCCCACATAAAGGCCACACCCAGAAAGCTGTGTTCAAGACTCTTCAAAGTCATACCCAAGCCCTGAGAAGCAGACAGCTCTTCTCAGCTCCACGCTTTCTTCCCAGCCCCAAATGAAGGCAGAACAAACACTGAACCTTGGAGATCAAAGCAGTTCCTGCCATCCCTCTAATCCAGGGAGACAGGATTGTTCCAGGGTCTGTGCTGCCTTCAGCACAAAGCCAAAGCGGGGTTCTGGGGTGGGTGACCATTCTCCTCGCCCTGCCCATGGGGAATCCCCAAAACCCCATACTTCCCGCAGCTAGTGTTACTGCATGGCAGAAGGAAACACACATGGGTAGGAGGACAGGTGGGCCCCCTTGGCACAGTAATGCAGAGGACCCCCCATGCTCTACTGGAAAGGGACCACACCAACCTGGAGAGTTGTCAAGGGGTTAAAGGGGTTGTCGAGGGGTTGTCGAGGGGTAAAGGGGTTGTCGAGGGGTTAAAGGAGACAGAGGCTGGGAAAAAGAACAGGAGAGACACATCCTCATGCCCCATGTGTCTGCCTTGGCCTGCCCTGAAGAGGGGAGCAGCTGAGCAGTGGGCAGCCCCACTCCCTTCCCCACCAGGGATCTAGGGTCCTGGCCTAGGTCACTGTCCCCACAGCTCCCAAGTACCATGTGGATATGCCCACCAGCTCCCACCCACCTCCTTGATGCCAGCAAGGCCAGCAGCCTGGTCTCACTTCATAGGCCAGACTCAGATCTCCAAGGTCACAGAGCGGGAGGTGCAGGAGCTGGGCCTCAGCCAGGGTCTCTGAGGAGGCAGCATTGAAACACAGGATGCAGACTGCCCTTCCCTCAGAGACCAGGATGAGCGTCTCCACCAGAGACGAACTTTCTAAGAAAAGCGTGCTGAGTATCTGTGAGCACGTGTGAGTGAGCATTAGTTTACAAGTGAGTGTGTGAGTGCAGTTGCGTGAGTGTGTATTGGCTTGTGTGTGAGTCTATGTAAGTGGGTGAGTGTGATGTATTTGTACATGAGTGCACTGTGTGAACAAGTGCGTAAGTATAAAAATGAGTGTGAAAGTGCAGGTGACAGTGCTTGTGCATGCAAGTGTGTATGAGCATTGGTTTGTGAATGTGTGTTTATGTGTAAGTACTTGCAAGTGGGTATGTATGAGGTGTGTTTACGTATGAGTGTATGCTTATGCGTGAGCATGTGTGCATGCATGGGAGCCCATGAAGAGAAGGGGGATGGATATGACATATCCTCAAATAAAGAGCTAGAGGCTGGACTCAGTGGCTCGGCCTATAATCCTAGCACTTTGGGAGGCCAAGGCAAGTGAATTGCCTGAGCCCAAGAGTTCAAGACCAGCCCGGGCAACTTGGCAAGACCTTGTCTCTACAATAAATCAAAAACTTAGACGGGAGTGGTAGCACGTGCCTGTAGTTCCAGCTGCTTGGAAGGCTGAGGCAGAAGGATCCCCGCAGCCCAGCAGGTCAATGCTGGGGTGGCCATGAGTATGCCACTGCACTCCAGCCTGAGCGACAGAGTGAGACTCCAATTCAAAAAACTCACAGAAACAAAGATCAGAATATCACATGTTCTCACTCATATAATGGACCTTGAACATCCAATGTAATACTATAAGAAAATGACTGACGGTACTGGGAAACTATGGGGGGGAGGGGGATGGGATTAACAGTAGCAAATATCTGTCTGGGGCTGGGAAAACACCTCTTATCAACAGGGTGTCTGAATGAAACATAATTGTACACCTAACCCTTAACTGTACCCCACAAAACCATAATAAAAAATACTGATTAATTAAAAAATAATAATAATAATAATAATAATAAACAGCTAGAGAGGGAACTGTTTCTCCCCATTACCTTGCTCAGCTCCTCAGGGCAAAGGGAGAAGCCTGGGGCACATAATCAGGGTCTCTCCCACAGGGGCCACATGGATATGGCTGGGTGGCCAGGCTGCTCCTCCTACCCGAACCCCTGATCCTGCCACTTCAGCTCCCACGTTGCCTGGGACTCAAAAACCTGGCTGCAAAGAGGCCAGCCTGGCATGACGGTCACAGGGACACCACAGGGACACCAGCAGACATATAGCCACCTCTGGCTGGGGCTGTTCTGCAAAGTGTTCCCACTATTACAGTGGTGGAGAATGCTTGGGCTCAGCAGACCATGCCTGCCACCTCCATCCTGGGGATCTCTTCCAACAGGGATCAAGACCAGCGCCTCACCTTGGTTTCTAGGTTCCCTGCATCAGAGACTAACCAGTAGGTCACCGGCTACATAGAGTTGGTGACAGCAAGAGGCAGGTCCCACTTCACTGAGCCCAGTACAACGTGGGGAGGATGGGAATGCCTCCCAATCACAATCTATGTACAGTGCCTGGAGGATGCATCTGTTCTACAAAGCCACAGGAGGGAGCTGCTGCTTCTATTGACAGTGGGGGAAACGGAGGCATGGGGGGATGATCGTGTGCCCAAGGTCACACAGCTACACCCTGAGGTACAGGGAGATCCACACACCTCACCTCCCACTGGCTCCTGTCAGAGTTGGGAAATGGCCCAAGGATGTTTCTGAGCATTTGCACAAAATCTGTCAGCCCAAGGCTCCACCCCTACAGAAACCTGTCAACCTGAGGAACTGAGCCCTGATCCTCTAACCTCAGGACATTGGCCTAAAATCACTGTAAGCCCCCAGAAAGGGCAGGCTGACCGCACTGACAGTGGGTGGGGACAATGGCAAGCTGACCTCTCTCACAGGAGGCTGCCGAGTGGAAGGCACCACCCACCCAGAGTGGTCGCCTCCAGTCTCCTAATGCCTCCTCAGGCCCACTCCTGTCTCCTTGTGACCATGCTCCACACTGCCTCAGAAGAAAGAGCAAGTCCTCAGTGTGGCTCCACCCCATCCTGGTCTTTGTGGAACTCTCCCCACTACTCTAGCAGTCCCTGTACCTGTGCCCCGGTCATGGCTGAGTGTCCTCAGGGAAGCTACCTCAAGCCCTCTGTCTAGTCTGTCCCCTGTGCACACATTCAAAAGCCACATGAATGCCCTGTCTGGCAGGAACTGCAGTCCCAGTTATTAACCAGGGTCTCCTCCACAGACTGTAACTTCCCCAAACACTGTCGGATCATGGAACCATCCCAGAGAACTGTCTCGGGAACCATCCCAGCACACACAGCCCCAGGCAGCTGTAGACCCTCCACAATTATATGTAGCTCCC
>NW_007010726.1:230333-235392 GCF_000164805.1 Carlito syrichta | reverse complement strand
ATCTGCCAGTGGGCTGGACTCCAGCATATGCAGAGTCTAAGGTTCCTTCCACACTGCAATCCCTTCTGGATATATCCTGGGAAAGCAAAGAAAAGCCCCTGGGGCCCACAGGACCATCTCGGTGGAGGTGGAGGTGGAGCAGGTGGGAGGCCCTGGCCCAATGCTTGGGACCATTCTCCCTCACCCTTGATCAGACCCATTTCCTCCTCACCCTCATTCCAGCTGCCCTGACATGGGCAATTCCAGAAGCTTTTTAAAGCTAGAGTTGACTGCCCTTGAGAGGATGAGATAGAAGATGTAAGGGAAATGGACTAGGATTGTGGGGAGGGAACCAGGAATCCACCCATCCCTAAGAGAGAAACTGAGGGAGCAGGTTCCAGGGGAGTGCATGTCCCCTGTGGGATGCTCTCTAAACACCAGCCTGGAGGCCACAGGGAGGCACTGGACACACACCTGGAGCTGAAGGGAGCAAGGAGACTGAAGAGGCAGATGCAGCAGCCAGAGAGAGCGAGCACAGGAGCATGGGGGGGCCCAGGGCCCAGAGCAGCCACAAGAATGGCTTCAGGAAGAGTATCCAGCCAAGGAGAAGGAGACTACCTGTGGAGTGCTACTTCTCACCTTGGCAGGGGGCAGGGAAGCCCGTTCCCCACCTTCACATAGCCTGGCTCCCTACACCAGAAGCACTCACCTGTCACCCTCTGATCCAGTCCTGACCCTGACTCTGTCCCTCAGAGTAGGCGGTAGCTCAGTCAAGGCAGGTGAATGCACAAGCAAGTGAGCTCTCCATGGTGACAGGACCAGGCTGGAGGCCAGCAAGGAGAAGGGGACCCGTGGGAGGGGTGGCTGGAGGAGGGGCCAGTGGGGGAGGAGGGGGCAGCCAGAAGATGTGGGCCTCAGCCGGGGGAGGGGCCGGTGGGGGAAGGGGCTGCCCAGGGAGGAGCCGAGGGTGGGGAGGCAGGGTACCTTGAACTGGGAGGAGACAGCATGTGGGCCAGTGGGCACTGTGGGCAAAGGCAAGAGACGCAGCCTACCTGCTGGCCCACCAGAATTGCCAGCGCACACCTAGGCTGCGGGCTTTGCTATAAACAACCAGGTCATCCAGGGCCTGCGCTCTGCGATTCTGCGCTCTGCAGTAAAGTTGTTTCGCCTCCTTCACCCCCGAGCAAGCCACAGTTCTGCACAAGAGCTCAGACAGAACTGGAGCTGCACAGGGGAATTTCGGCTCACTCCCATTCCTCCATGATCATCGTGATTTCTGTTATCCTGCCTACAGCTAAGGACTAGGTAGAAACCGCAATATATTTCATTTACATAGATAAGCAACCAAACTGAAAGCATATTCTGCATCCTGCAATAAAATAAAAATACACGAATTCCGATTCACAGTGGTCAAAAAGAGGGTTTTTCAAGTCTGTGCAGAGGAAGGAAGGAAGCGCAGGGCTGGTGGAGGCCAGGTCTGCCTTCGGCACGTGGCTGCACCCTTTTTCCCCCCAGGTACATCCAGGGAACGGGGTGGGAAGGAAACCTCTGTGGGTGGGGTGGAGACCCTACCCAGCACCCTTCTCCCTGTCCTCCACAGGACCTCCAGGTAATGGCCTTCTCCTGCCTTTACTTCCCCACCAACTCTGCCTTACCAATCCCATGTTCCTCAGCATGCCAACATCAGAGAGCTCCACACCTCTTCTCCAAGCTGCTTCCCCTGAGGTCTAAGTCTGTGAGTGGCCAAGGTGCCCTGCCCGAACTGCTGATATCTCCCTTTCTCCCATCTTTCCAACCTCCTTATCCCTCAGCACTCACCACCCCCCCACCCTGCCCCACCTCATCCCCAAGATCTCCAACCCTCCCTGGCAGGCCTTCTCTCATACTGACTCTGAGCAAGCCAGGGATGCTTTAAACAGGATGCTCTCAGTTCTGACAGTTGCTCAGTTAAATAAAAATGGACTGTATTTCATTGAAGCTAGCCAACGAGTTAGCCTGAAAGCAAGGGGCTGGGAGGGGTGAGGAATGCAGTTCTGGTCAACGTTTAGCACATATTTATGGATGCCTCCTCAGTGCTGCCCCAAGTAGGAACAAGACTGTTTCCCCTAAAGACCTCTCTGCTCAGGGATTTCAGCATCAAACGCTTTCTTTGGGGAAAACGCTGAGCATTGGCTACTCAATTCCAACTGGGCTAACAGGCATGCACCTTGCTTTCAGAGTTCTCTCCTCTGCTTCCTAGAGTCCTGGGCCCTCATTGGGCTCTGCACCAGGAGACCACCTTGGGGACCTCAGATCCTGCAGCAGCATCCTGCTATGTATGCAGTGAGGTCAACCTCCTGCACTCATTCATTCGGTCCATCTTTCAGCCTATTTCAGGCATCCACCCCATGCCGGCATGGCCGCTAACTGCCCAAAATTCAGTACTGAGGACGCAGCATTGTCAGCAAGTGACAGCACTGCAGAGTGGCAGGGGTCTGAATGGGAGGCAGGTGGTTAAGCAGTGAGGCGCAGCACAAACGCCAGCACTTGGTAAATGGGTGTGCCACCTTCTTCACTCCTCTCAAAACTACATTGCAGAGCTCATTAAGGACGCATTTCACAGGCTCCCAGAAGTCTAACTGGAATGGGCTCACCTAGCCACCATTCCCCCTGTATGTTCCCCTGCATTGATCCCCGTGTGTTTGTCAATATCATTACCACCTGTATAAACACATGGACTTGAATAGGGACATTCTAAAAAGGCCAAATGATTTAGAAGTGGCAGGAGATTTCCAACATGTGATGTTCCAATAGGAACTTTTCGCCTTCACTATAACCTCACGGGGTGGGGGTGGGGGCCATTCTGCCCTCTATGTAGACGGGGAGCCTGAGGTTCAGCGAGGAAGGGTTATTGCCCAGATAGTCACAGCTAGTAGCAGGGAAACCCCAATGTCTTCTCCCTGAGAATCCCTGCTCCCTGCATGGGCTTCCTCCCCCACCCCAGAGTAACAGATAACAGGGGCTCCTGTTATCCCAGAGGGTGGAACAGAGCTCTCTGTGTCTAGAGACACCTTCACAGGCTCTCCCTTCTCTCTCTTTTAATCTTTAATTGTCTAAAAGGAATGACTAGAGGCTATGTGGGAAAATTCTTTCTTTAAAAAGGAAAAGACAATAATACAGACTTTTATTGCACCAGCTGACGCCCTGGTGTACACTGGGAGCAGGTTGCATGGCTGGGATCCCTGGGCCTGCCAGGGGACGGAGCTCTGCTCCTCCCCACTCCCAAGCCGCCCTGGTATCTGGCCAGTCTGGAGATTGTCTTGGGGATGCAGGTCTGGCTGTGAGGGGCAGCAGAAGGCCCAGGCTAAGCACAGATGGGGGGGCCAGGGGTAGGAGATGCAGGAGGGCCTCCTGAGAATGACCAGGCAGGGCCCACGAGCTGCCCACAGGAGGAATGGAGGAGGCCTGCTGGAGAACCCTGGTTCCCTCCCCTCCCCAGGGCACTGAGTCCCAGCTGCCCTGACATGGGCGATTCCAGGAGCTTTGAAAAGCTATAGTTGACTGCCCTTGAGAGGATGAGACAGGAGACGTAAAGGAAATGGACCAGGGTGGTGGAGAGGGAACCAGTGAACCATCCACCCACACCCATGAGAGAAACTGAGGGAGCAGGTTCCCCTTTTCTCCACCTTATCCATGCCTCTTTGTCTCCACCCTTCACCTCTACTTCTCTTCCTCTCTTTCTCCACCTACCGACTCCTCTCCAACAGTTCTGCTCCATGTACTCCCTCCTTCTTCCCTCCCGTCCCCTGCCCATGGGTTTGGACACATGTTGGTCTCTCTGTCCCTAAATCTCAAGTCCGGGGATGTGTCTCTCCCTGTCCCAAAGGCTGTGCATCCCAAAGCCCCCTCTGATTGCATGCTGCTCCTGGCATCACGGTCTGGGAACACCTCCCTAGGTCCTTGTGTGCTGGTCCCTGGCCAGGTGGTCTGACTCCCCACCGCCACCTCTCAACTGTTCTCCCCTGTTCACCCGCTGACCAGCTTCCCCTCTGATCCCTTGTCTCTTCCCCATTTGCTCCCACCACTGTCTCCTTTCCTTAGCTGAGCTCCCCCACCCTATTTGGTTCACACCACCCTCCTGGTAAACTGCAGCTAGAACAAAAACAAAATCCTCCTCAGGGCTTGCCAAAACCTTCCACCACCACCCCACCCCATCCCACCCCATCCCCCCCGTGTGTCGGGCGAGGGCACAAGGGGAAGCTCTGAAAGTCCCGCAGGGCAAAGACCTCCGGGTCCAATCCCCGCTCCTGGCAGGCCCAGGAAGAGACCACGGGAGGCAGGCGGCGCCCTTGCAACCATCTCGCCCTCCTGACTGGAAAGACAGTGACAAAGTTCGGGCGCTGCGGAGCCTGGGTCAGAGCGACCGCGGAGCGGCGGCAGCAAGGACTAGACTGTGTTTGACCTTGGCAAACCCCGAGCCTTCTGGGCCGGAGGCGGTTCACAATGGGACGGCCAGAGAGGCTGGAAGGACTAAAGTCCTCTCCCACCACCCACATCCTCCCCTCGGGTCCGCAGAGCTGGGAGGCGAGCCCCGCACGCGCTCTGGGCGCGCGGGAGAGGAGCCCGGGGCTGCGCGCACAGCCAGCCTGGAGGCCCAGCCCGAGCCTGCTCCCTCGCCCACTTTCAGTGCCTCTGCCGGACGGGTGCGGCAAAAGAGCAGCGGACCCCTCCGACCCCCGTTTGGCCGCTCACCAGCTGCCTGACCTTGGGCCAATCCCTTCTCTCTCCATGACTGTCCCCGTCTCCACGCTCCGCACCCAGGGGAACCTTGCGGACTGAATAACTCTGAAGAGAGCCCGGGCCCGAGGGTGCCAGCCCCGACTGCGTCCCCAACTTACTGAAGTGACCTTGAACACCCCCTTCCAAGTCGGGGCCTCAGTTTCCCCACCCGCCGAATAGGAAAAAGTGCGCCAGGCTACAGGCGATCGCGGCCCCGCCCGGGCAGTTGTGTCCGAGACCAAACTGGGGGGCGCGCGACGACACTTACCGTCCTCCAGAGACGTGGGCGCTTGGCAGGGACCAAGGTGGCTGTGACCAGCAA
>NW_007010726.1:221664-229578 GCF_000164805.1 Carlito syrichta | reverse complement strand
CGCCCCAGCTCCGCGCCCCGCGTTCCCGCACGCCGGAGGGGCCGCGCGCCCTCGAGCACCTGCCTTTCCGCCTCCGAGCCTCGGTTTTCCCACCGTGCACGGTGGAACCCACCCCCTTAGCGTCTCCTGGGAAGTTAAAAATGCTGGAATCCCACGAAATTCCCCGTTGATGGGTGTGAATCCTGCGAAATGTGTGCCTCCCCTCCCCAATAAAGCCAGGTCACTCAATTCCAGGGGAGCCCGCGTTTGGCTGCGGACACAGGCCAGGGCCCGGCGGGGACCCTGGGGCCAGGGGAGGGTGGCTGCCTGCGGCGTCTGCCCCCTCCGCACGCACGCGGGACCCTCCGCACGGCCGGTCTTTCCTGGGCCCCGCATCCCCAGTGCGCGCGTGCGGGGTGCGGGAGCTTTTCGGGGTCAGAGGTGAAACCCGAGAAACAGAGCCTCGGGGGTTGACCCGGGGCTCCCTCCTGGGCGCTGGCAGGAGTCAGGGTAGGATCCCGGCAGTGCTGTGTCCGGGAAAGAATGTGTGAGGCTGTAGGTGCAAGGACGGGACACGAGACGAAAGGGGCGCTGCCGTGTGCCCTAAAAGGGAACTGGACGCCGAGTGATGGCGAGACGTTTTCTTCCAGGAGGACAAGCGGCGGGGAGGGTCCCGCTCGCCCGGGGGCTAAAAATGGCGAGTCGCGTTCCACCGCTCACATTCATTCAGTGTCAAAGGGAGACTTCAGTGCTGGTGCTTCAAGTATATTATGTCGTTTGATGCTCAGATGGGCCCCTAGGGTCGCTGCGGCTGTCCCCCTTTATGGGGAGCATCCGGGATTCGGCTCTCTCCAAAGGGCCTGGAGAGCAGTCAGAACTGCAGGAACCCCCTGCCCCCTCCATTATCTTGGCTGCTTCTCATCCCCTCGGTATGGATGGGCCCGAAGCTGGGGATCCTATGACGTCATGGAGGCTAGGCTCCCCGCAGGAGGCCCGACTTCCAGAAACCCCGGTTTAATGTATTTCGCCCAGGCACTGGTCTATTTTAGAAGTACCCCAGGGATTCCAGTGGCTCTCCGGGATGCCAACGTTGCGCCGCATGTTGTCGTATGGGTGCAATGATTAGAATTTCGGGCGTTTCCATTTTATCTGGAATCACTGTTAGGTTGAACCACCTGACGTTGCCATTTTTATGAAAGATCCAAAGTGGTACCAGCTCTTTCAGATGCTTCAACATGATAGTTATGGATACTGACACCTCACGTCTTAGCCTAGAGTAGGGGCACTTTCCCACCCTTTGTCCCCAGTACTCATACCAAAAGCCCTCAGCAAACACTTGCTGGCCAACTCTTCCCTCCTTCTGGAATGGTCTCTTCATCAGAGAAACTCCTTTGGAAGCCTTCCTGGCTCTCTCCGGCACAGCAAAGTACTTTCTTCGCAGTCCCCAATGTGGCATGAAAGCTCATACCACTCTGTAGCCTCATTTTCTGTTCACTTGTCTTCCTCCTGTCTTTGAGCTGAAGCTCCAGAGAGCAGCACTGGTACTGGGAAGATGGCCCCGCCCAATCCCTGTCAGACTTGGTGAAGCCCCGTCTTCCCATTCTCTGGTCCCCTGCTTGTCCCCAAATAGCAGAAACATCTTCAAGAAACTTTTTTTCAAGTATTAAGTACAAAGTATAGGTTCTCTTGTTAAAGGGTGTGGTGTATTTTTATATTCTAATGATTTTATAAGAGCAAAGCTGTATAATACAAAAAATTGATCAAGCTACATGAAAATGAAAAAAGTATGATAAAGTTATCTGGGTACAAATAAGTAGCATATTCTTGCACCTGTTTTGACTCTCAACTCTTCCCTCACTCGAAAAATCCTCATTGGCAGAATCAGCATCAGTTGCTTTCAAAAGAGCTTGCAAGGATTTATATTCGGGTTTGGATGGAAAGCATTTTGCTCATGGGTACAAGACCCTTTGCTTACTGCCACACATGCTTGTGCTGGTAAAGTATCCAGGGTAACATGATATGGCAGGGTTTACAAATCATTTTCAAGTCTGTTGTCTCATTGACGCCCCATGACATCTTGGAAGGCAGATTTTATCAACCCCATTTTGTTGATGAAGAAGCAGAGACCTAGAGACCCTCTAAATCTGGCCCTGAGTCACAGAGGAGGCTAGATTCTGGTAGGAGCTTGGGGGTCCTCACTCCAAACCTTATTGTTCAACCCCTGGAAGGGGCAAGAGTCTGTAATTGTTATTGTCAGAGTTGTGGACTTATACAGCTAATATGTTAATACTCTCTCTGCAAATGCCCAGGATGGAAGGAAAAGGCCTTCAAATGGGCAGTTTGCACTAAGGATAACAGGTAAGTTATCTGAGATACAACAGACTGTTTGCACCTTGTGCTCTCAATGAGTGTCATAAGTTGAACTGTGCCCCCCACGATTCATATCCTAAAGTCCTAACCACCATTACCCCAGAGCACGACCGCATCTGGAAACAGGGTTGTTGTACATGTCATTAGTTAACATGAGACTGCACTGGAGTAGTGTGAACCCCTCCTCTAATATGACTGTTGTCCTTATAAAAAGGAGAGACACAGACACAGACAGGCACATGGAGAAAATGCGGTGTGAAAATTGGAGTGAGCCATAAAGAAGGACAAATATATGGACTTTGTAGCAACTTGAATGAATTTGGAATCGATCATACTCAGTGATCCATCACAGAAACAAAGAACAAGAGTACCATATGTTCTCACTCATAAGCGGACCTTGAACAATTCTAATCCTATAAGAAAGTGTTTGGCAGTAATGAGAAATCATCAGGGAAGGGGGGTGGGATTGGCAGTTGAGGGAAACCGCCAGGGGAGGGAGGGGCATACCTCATCAGCAAGGGTACCTGCATAATCAATGTTTGTGTACCTAACCCTGAATTGTGCCCCACTTCTTTATAATACAATAATAATAATAATAAACAAAAGAAAATTGGAGTGAGGCTGCCACAAACCAAGGAACTACCAGAAGCTGGGAGAGAGGCTGGACAGATGCTTCCCTAGTGCCTTCAGGGAAACCAACCCTGCCAACACCTTGATCTCGGACTTCCAGCCTCCGCAACTGTGAGAAAATAAGTGTCTGTTGTTTGAGTCGCCCAGTCTGTGGTACTTCGTTATGGCAGCCAGAGCCAACTAATATACCCAACATATGGTCTATCCTGGATAACGTTCCATGTTGCGGAGGGTAAATTACACACAACAGCCAAAGGTCTGTGAGGATCACCATGAGAAACTCCGCTCTTTGGGGGAGCACTAATTGCATGTCAGTGACTCCATGTCCAGATGAGCTCACATATTCTGAGGTGATGGAGTCAGGACTGTAGCAAACGAGTGGAGAGGCACATTGTGCCTGTGTGTTTGGAAGAATGGGCCTCCTTATAACCACAGATGCTTGCCTCCCAGTAAAAACAAATCCGTGGGACAATCCGGGCCCGCTTGTTCCCATGGTGGGGGCTTGAAGTCCTCTCCCCCTTTAGTGAAAAAGACCCTTGCCTCAGTCACAACACAAGTGCAGCACTTCTTGCTGCAGTAACGCCGCTGGGTGTCCCTGTGGCTTTTCACCATTTACAAATCCCTCTTGTCTGTCTTTGTATTGGAGCCTCACAACTGCTGAGGACTCTGGCCTTTGGAGAAATTAAACAAATTGCCCAGATCATGAGGGGTGGTGGGGGGTGGGCCCAGCTTGGAGCCTCAGCCCATCCATCCTAACTCACAGCCAGCACATGGGGGACCACAAGTGTGTGTGGACCCCTGTTTTGGGTTGTTGGGCTAACATCTCAGTGCCAGCTCTCTCAGCTGTGTGACTTGGAGCAAGTGACTCAGTCTCTGTTTCATCTCCTCTCCTGTGGGTTGGGTAGATTTAACACCTAGCTCCCACAGTTATTGTAGGCAGAGAGCCCACGTCCACACAAGCCTACACTTCATGCACACAAAGTAAAGACAATTTTTTCTCTAATAATTCAGTGTTCTGTGGACACAGAAATGGGGTGAGTGTCATTCACACTCTTTGAGCTAAGTATATCGACTTAGGCATTCTAGATAGTGACTGTAATAGCCAGGAAAGTCAGCTAACTCAGCTTCTGTTATTGAGAGAGCTCACTGATTTCCACCAACCCTAGCCAGACATTTTGCTACCAGATAAGTGTATGTCGTACTTACTCTCACTCTGTATTTGGGGACAAAATTTCCCTTGTGTATCTGTAGGAAAGATTGAGCCACTTGTGGAAATGAAGCTGATTAGGAAAGAGGTTGTTGACTTGTGTCCATACAATACTCAGTAAAGTTAATTTTGTCAAAGCAATTTCTAGATAATCAAATGATGCACACAACAGTCTCAGAACCGTGAAACATCCTATGCCTGTTGACAGGCACTGTGGCTCAGCCTACATAGAGTCAGGACTTAAGATGCAGCCTCCTTCCCATCTCTTCCTTCTATGGGACGACTCCCAACATTTGCCTTCATCTGCGGCAAGACACAGTGTGTGTCCCAGCCCTTTTCTGGATATTTCCTCATGTCCTTGTTTGCTTGGAGCATGCGGGGGACACACAAAGGGTCTTTAATTCCCCTGTGGGTGGCAATTAGAAATCATAGCATGTATCTGTTTAGGACTCCTCCAATAAAAATGCGACAGAAAACTCCAACTCAAACTACCTTAATCTAAAACAATGAGAACGCATTGAGTCTCATAATTAAAGGCCCAGTGATGGCCTAATCACATTTACACTAAGCAGGGACTGGCCAAGCTGAGTCAGACCCACAGCTGCAGGGTCTGGAGAGGATCAGTGGGTGTCCTCCATGTGTTGGCTGTGAGCTGAATGGGGGCTCCTGATATTGGCCCATGTCACCCTGCCTCACCTGGCCAAGCCATGTGACCATGGTGGGAGGAGCTGGTCGCTAGTTTCCCCCACTCCAGCAACCACAGGGTCATCAGCCAGGCAGCTGGAACCCAAGAGGATGGTCCTGGAACTAAAGGAGCTGCGATTGGAGGAAGGGATTGGATGGCCAGTCAGCAGACAGCCAGTGTGTATGAAGGCAGCAGGATTGGATCTCACTAATTTGGTGTCCACAAGCAGTGGACACCAGCCATGGACAAGGGTAGAAGAATCTGGATGGCCCAGAAGGGAGTCTATGATAGAAGGCTGGAGGCTATGCCACAGGTCTGGCCCAAGTACTGAGCTTTGGATTGATTATTGTAAACATGATCTCACTCAACCTATAGCTGGAGATGCCTCTGAAAACTCAGGCCCCATATGAGATGAGGGCACCGATCTCCTGGATTCCATGAGTAAATATGATTGTCAGATGGGGCTGGCCTCCTGAGATCCCCAATCCTGTGGACTTGCAAGGGGTCAACAGAACATCCTTATACCATCTATTTTGGGAAAACCAATGTCCCCACTGGTTAGGGATAGGTGGGGCTTACATTTTTTGATGGCCTCTGCCCCTTGCCTTCTCCCTCGGCACCACCTTCCCTTCGCTCTTTTATTCCCTGAGTCATTGCAGAGCAAAGCTCTTCTGCATAACAAACTTCACAGAGGACAGGAGATGGAGGGGCCACAGGGGAGATTTTTTTTTTGATTTGGAGTCTCACTCTGTCGCCCAGGCGGGAGTACAGCCTCCACCTGCTGGGCTTGGAGGTCCTTCCACCACAGCCTTCCAACTAGCTAGAACTACAGGCACACGCTACCATGCCCAACTTATTTTTTTAATTTATTGTTGAGATGAGTTCTCACCAAATTGCCCCGACCGGTGTCGAATCCCTGGACTCAAGCAGTCCTCTTGCCTCAGCCTCTCAAAGTGCTGGGATTTCAGGCTGAGCCACCACCCTGGGCCAAAATATTTTTAAACTGAACATAAGACATGGATGTCCTAAGACTTCATCTGCCAAGTGTCCATTGACCCCAGTGTATTACAGTCCTGAGACCCCTCAAGCCCTTCTGAGACCCTTTCTCTTCCCTTCTCCCCTTCCAGAACAACAGATGCCCTAGCTTCTCGGATGTCCAGCAAAATCTTTCACATCCCAATACTATCCTTAGGCAGAGATCTGCAGCCTCTCTGTTCCATCCTGTCCAAGCTCTTGGATGAAGACAGTGGGTTATTCCAGCCCACCCATACCCGCTTGGGTTTTCCTAAGAAAACCCTGCTGTGCACCACACGCCACTCAAGAGCCCAGAGTAGGTGCATCTTGTTCTTTTACATTGCAATTTCTTTCTACTAAATTCAAAAGAAATTAGATTCACTGTAGGTACACTGGGGAGCCCCAAATCTCCACTCCCGTATTTCCTAAGAATGAAGGTGAGCTCTCCAGTTTGCTGGTGAAGTGGTGGCTTATCTCTGTGGGTGGGTTGCTACAGCACAACCTGGGTTATGGTGATGTCACTCTCATGGGGGACTTTGCCATTTCCCGTTTCCTGAGGTCCTTTCCTGTATATGGGGTTTCCCTGGACAGGTTTCTGCCTGTCTCAAATTGTCTTGGCGATGACTGCTGACTTTATAAAGGGTGCTCAGTCTTCACCTCGTTCTCCGCAAGGGTGTGTTTTCAACGGAAGACAATTCTTGGTCGTCTGGCCAGAATGCTAAAAAGTATCCAGGGTCTGTGGTATTGGGGGGAAAGCGTCAGCTGCCTTCAGATTCCTTCCCTGCTGTTTAGGAGCATTTGTTCAACAAAGCTGCAGCCCTCTTGTTCCCTTCCAGTACCTACTGGTTTATTTTAAACTATGTCCACACAGTTCTCTCAGTAAGAATATTTGTTGATAATATTTGAAGTCCGCTGGGCAGAGTGTATCAGTCAGGACTTTTCAGAGAAACAGAACCATGTCTGTGTGTGTGTGTGTGTGTGTGTGTGTGTATAAAATGAGATATTAAAGAATTGGCTTCTATGAGTCTGGCAAGCTCAACTTCTGCAGGGTAAGAGAATCATGAGGCCCGGGGAGAACCCAGAGACCCAGGAAAGAGCCCATGTTACAGTTCAAACTCGATGCCCATCTGTTGGAGAATTTCTTCTTCCTTGGGGGAGGTCATTCTTTTGTTCTCTTCAGGACTTCAGCTGATTGAGAGAGGCCAACTCAAATGAGGGAGTGCAATCTGCTTTACTCAAAGTCCACCGATGTAAATGTTAATCTCATCCCAATACACCCTCACAGAAACAACCAGAATACGTGTGGTCACACATCTGGGCACCATGGCTCAACCACCAAAGGGAATTTGACCAAAGTCCCCAGAAAGCAAAACATTGTCAATTTGGTGATTCTATTTTCCTGAATCAAAATCAGGTCACATAGACTGCCAGTGGGCAATTGTTTGAAGTTAGGAACATCCTCCCAAACCTAAGACTTGAAGCTTGATGAGATGAAGGTGGAATGAGTGTGGTGTCCTTCTTTTGAGTGTTCCTGTGAGGGTGGGAAGGAGGACAAAACCTTCCAGAACAGAGTCTCATTACGGACACAGCATAGTGGAAGACTGTTGGTTGGCAGAGACTGCTGAGAGAGAAAGGCTTGGGAGGCAAAGACTGAGGCAGGGGATAGAAAACCACAGATGTCTTGAGCCTGTCTCCCTCTCACCAACATCCTTGTTTTTAAAGAAATAGGAAGCCGGGCTCGGTGGCTCAGCCTGTAATCCCGCGCCTTTGGGAGGCTGAGGTGAGTGAATTGCCTGAGCCCGCGGGTTCGAGACCCGCCTGGGCAGCGAGAACTCATCTCTACAATAAATCAAAAAATCAGCCGGGCGTGGTAGCACAGGCCTGTAATTCTAGCTACTCGGAAGGCTGAGGCGGAAGGATCGCCAGAGCCCAGCAGGTCGAGGCTGCAGTGGCCGGGAGCAGCCACTGCACTCCAGTCTGGGGGACAGAGTGAGACTCCAACTCAAAAAAATAAAGAAAGAAAGAAATA
>NW_007010726.1:211194-221611 GCF_000164805.1 Carlito syrichta | reverse complement strand
CCACTCACCTCAGCCTCCCAAAGCGCGGGATTACAGACTGAGCCACCGAGCCCGGCTGGGATGTATGTTTAAACAGGAGCTGCAGTCAGGATCTCCCCAAGAAGAGACCCCTGAAGGCAACCTTGTGAGAAAAGTCCACTTACTTCCCTAGGACATACTGTGTCCAGTTCTAGAGACACCGAGACAGAGAAGTCCCCACCCTGCTTTCCAGCAGCTCACAGTTCAGCGGACAGATGGGGGCGGGGCAGGAGAATAGGCAGGTCTAGAGCAGTAAATTCTGACACTGGAGAAGACATGGGCTGTCAGGGCTCGGAGAAGGGCCCCCTTCCCCTGGGAGGCATCCAAGAAGGCTGTGGGAAGGAGGAGGTGCCTTGGGCATCCTGAGAAAGAGCAGGATGCCCTGGCTGAAAGAGGACAGCAGAAAGGAATTCTCCGAATCCCCCAGTGACTTTCAGGATCACAAGTGCTCTGGGTAATACGAGCAGCGGTTGTCTCTCTGCTTTATTCCTTCATCCCTGCAGCTCCCTCTCCCAGGTGAGCCATCCACAATAGGGGCAAAGGGCAGTGTAAGTGGGGAAGTGCTCAGGTGCTTTCCCAAAGCTGGCCGCCAGCACTCGGTTATTTATGGTGACACTGGGGACCTAAGCTGATGAGCATTAAATGGATTTGTATAAGCCATCCTGGGGGCTGAAAATGGGGAGGAGGCCAGGAGGGCTGAACAGACAGGCTCACCCTGAAATGCACTGGGAAAATATTTAAAATACGGTCTGGCTTGGGAGAGCGGAGCGTGGCGGAGAGTCGGCTCTGACAGCTGCGTCTGAAAGGCCGGAGGAGCTTCAGCCTGAGGATTTGCACTAAAAATAGAATCGCTGGCTTGTGGGTAGAGAATTTGACCCAATTAGAGATTACCAGTTTCAGGAATTACTGGAAAAGAAATCTCATTAAATAGGTTAAATATAGGAGCCAGAAGCTTAAAAGGCCATTTGGGATTAAAAGGAAAACCGAAACCTCAGAAAGATTTTAAAATAAAATCTGCATCTTCTTTAAGGGAAGGGGCCTCAGAATCTATAAATGCAGCCACGCACCGAAGGGACCTGAGAGGTGAGTTCCTTGAGTCCTGGATGTTATAGAGACAGCCAGAGGCTCATCAAAGCCACACTGCTGTCCCTGCGTGGTCTCCACCGGCCACTGCTGGGGTTCTGGCTGAACCAGCCTCTCTCATGCTAAAAGGCCAGGAATGGGGTGGCAGCTCTGCTCACACTTGGGGTTCGTGACGACGCCCAGTCAACACGTGGTGAATACGAGCCAGGACCCCATCCACCCCGTTCTGGGTTCTCTTCATCTCTCTGTACTGCCTTACCCTGGCCAGGAATCCCACGCCTCCCTCTCCTCCCCATGCCCAATCTGTCACCAAGTCCTACGAATCCATCCTGAAATAGCTTCCTCTGGTGTGTCTCCGCCCCATGCCCACTGCTGCCTTCATTCAGGTCTTCACAGATTCCTGCCAGGACCATTGAAACAGCTACCCAGCTGCCCTCTGCCTCCACCACCCTCCCTCCCCTGGCTCAGTCACCAGCATATTCTTCCTGAAATGTGGAAAGGGTCTTATCTATTTTTTGCTCTAAAAAAAAAAATCAATGACTTCCTGGTGCCTTAAAGCATCTTCTAGAATATGTGTTTACAGCACACAAGTCCTCACAAAAACCCTAAAAAAAGAAATGCTGTGTTTGGATGCATTGGCAAGATGCTGAAGGAAGGAAATCCACTTATGGGAATGCCTGATGGCATCCCAAGTATCATGAGAATGCTGCCTCGACCTCAAGGCTCTCCCTCCCCCAGCACACCTGCGTGCCAGTCACCCGTAACTCCTACTTGGAGCTCTTGACCTGTTCTTTGCAATCTTTTTCTGTACCTTGCTGTTCCCACTGCCAGACTGGGTCCTCTCCAAATCACTCTTTCTCCTTAAAGAGCATGTAGGAAAAAACCAACTGTTTTTCCTCTGTATACTCACACTCAACACAGAACACTTCTGGTCACCAAAACGCATAGGCTTTTCCCACACCGGGTAATTCACTGACACCAACTGGGTGTCCTACAATTCAACTTAGTTCTGACACTGTCCACCTGGAGTTAGCATCAGACCTCACAGGATAAGGACTCAGTCCCATAAACTGCCCCCACTCCAGACACCACTTGCAAGCAGTGGGCTCCGAGGTTACCCACCACTTCCATATGACTTGACTGTAAATCAGAGGTTCTCACAGCCCCCTTCTCAGCTGCCATCATTTACTAGAATGGCTCACAGAACCCAGAAAACCGTTTACTTAAAAAGATACCAGTTTATTACGAAGGGGTATTTTAAAGGATACAAATGAGTAGTCAAATGAAGAGATACTTAGGGCCGGGTTCAGAAGCGTCCCAAACACAGGAGCTTCTGTCCCTGCAAACTTTTGGGGTGCACCACTCTCCCAGGACTTGGATGTGTCCTTGTTCATCAACCCATTAGCCCTCTGAACCCCATCTTTTTGGGGGTTTCATTACATAGTCATGCCTGATTACATTTCTGGTCATTCATGATCAACTCAAACTTCAGCTTCTCTCCCTTTCCCAGAAGTCAAAGGATGGAGCTGAAAGTTCCAACCCCGTAGACACAAGTTGGTTTCCCTGGCAACCAGCTTCCATCCTGAAGCTTTGCAGGAGACCCCAGTCACCAGACCTCATCGGCATACTAAGACACTTATCACTTCAGAGCCTCCCAGGGTTGTAGGAGCTGTATGCCAGGAAACACATGTGTAGACAGAGACCAAATACATATTGCTTATTAATTCACACATAGTTTTACCCATTGCATTAGCCAGAAAACTTTCAGCTGCAACCCAAAGCAGTTGAAGTCTAAAGCATCAAGGTTGGTTTGTGCAAGTCTTTGCTGAATCCTAACAAACTTTTCTCCTGGCAAACTGTCTTTTTTCCCACCAGCTTGTCTCCTGGTGCTGCTTCACACATGCAGAGGATAACTGCTTAGTTTTCACTCATTTATTAGTGTTCACAGGGGGAAATGGTAAGAGTCAAAATGCTACTTGAAATCATCAAGGGAGAGAGAATTAAAACTCCAAGGAGATGCCACTACACACCCAAGAGAACGATTCAAATCTGAAGTGCAGATGAGGGTGCAGTAACATCAGATCACATTGACTTTCGGTTTGTGGGATGGAAGAGACCTGGCCTGGAGCCCCAGGTCTGACTCTGTCCACACCACCCCCCACCCCGTGCCACACACGTACACACCTGGGCAGGCCTAATGGGCACTCTTGTGTGCTGCGCCTTGATTTCGGAGGGAGATACTGGGTGTAGGGGGAGGCACTGAAAATCTGCCAAACTCAGTAACTGCCAGTGCACCCTTCATGGGTTTGTTATCTGCCTTTGCCCTTGTCGAGCTGAAATGATCAAATTGGTCAGAATCCTGATTTAAAGAGTTTATTCAAGCAAAAAGTTGAGAATGATCATTCCAGGATATACAAACTCACTTTTTTTAAAGACTCAAAATAATCCAAAATTCCAACAGCTTAGATTTTGAATTACTTATTTTCACAGCCTCTTCCTACTCTACCCGTCCAAGTGAAACCTCAGTCTTCAGGCCTTGACGTTTTCATTTGTAAAGAGGAGGGTGATTGAAAATAGAGTGATTATTTGGCCTTTGTGAAAGTACTGAGAGACTGAGGGTTGGAAGGAGCCAGGTCTCCACAGCCATGACCTGTTGAAGAAGGGGTCAGCCACTGATTGGGCGGGAGAGGGAAAAAAATCAGGGTCATCCCACTGTTGGGGGCAGGATAGGGGAGGGGAAGAGGAGAGGGTCAGATTGGGGGAGGGGAAGAGGAGAGCATTGGCCCCACTGGGAAGCAGGACAGTTGCTGTCTTCCATATCTCCTTTTCTTCCTTCCTAATGGCTGGAGAAAGCTACAACAGAAACCACCAGCTTGGACCCAGAGATGGAATTCACCTGACATGTGAGAGAACCTGTCCTGGTCCCCTGACTCCCCTTTGGATGGCTATGTATGAGAGAACAAAATTTCTATTTTGTATATTTAAAAAGGCATGGGAACCGTTCTAGAATAAAAGAAACATGTGGATCAATTGCAATATAAGAACCTTGATGGAATACCAGTTTAGAAAAAGAAACCCAGACCAGGCATGGTGGCTCATACCTATCATTCCAGTGCTTTGAGAAGCAGAGGAGGGCGGAATACTTGAGCCCAGGAGTTTGAGAACAACCTGGACAACTTAGCAAAACCCCTTCTCTAGAAAAAATGTAAAAGCTAGCCAGGTGTGGTGGTGCATGCCTATAATATCAGCTACTCGGGAGGCCGAGGTAGGAGAACCTTTCAGCCCAGGACTTCAAGGTCATAGTGAGTTATGATCTTGCCACTGCACTCCAGCCTGAATAACAGAGCAAGAGTCTATAAAAAAATGCAAATAAAAATAAAGGAGGCCGGGCTAGGTGGCTCAACCTGTAATCCCATGCCTTTGGGAGGCTGAGGTGAGTGGATTGCCTGAGATTCGAGACCCACCTGGACAATTGGCGAGACCTCATCTCTACAATAAATCAAAAACTAGCCGGGCGTGGTAGTGCACGCCTGTAGTTCCAGCTACTTGGAAGACTGAGGCAGAAGGATAACCAGAGCCCAGCAGGTTGAGGCTGCGGTGGCCGGGAGCGGCCACTGCACTCCAGTCTGGGCAACAGAGTGAGACTCCAACTCAAAATAAATAAATAAATAAATCAAAATAAAGGAGGAGGGATGGAAGGAATGAAAGAAGGGAGAAAGGGAAGAAAGAAGAAAACAAACCCATAACAAATCCTTTGGGGAACAATGAGGGAAATGTGAATATGGCCCAGTTCTCAAATGATATTAGAGAATGACTAAGTAGCCAGTCAACTTAATTTTCTTAAAAGTGATAATGACACTATGATGACAAACCAGCGCCTTCATTTTCAGGTAACACTTTCTGAGGTGTTCAGGGATGAAGTTTCACCATGTTTATCACTTTCTCTGAATGGGTTCAGTTACTATACAGAACCTTCCCAACTCTTTCCACTTTTTTGTATATTTGAAAGTTTTCATGTCAAAAGTTAGGAAAGGGCATAGGAAGGGAAGAAAGGAAAGAACTTTCCCAGGGAATTAGATCCGAAATGCCCTTGGCTATCAGTAGAAGCCTAAATACTCTGTGGAAAGCATTCAAAATGTAGGCCTCAAGGTCTACATAGATTAAGATACACTAAACCTGAGGTGATACTCAGAGATCATCAAAGACATAAGGAAAGAAACTACTGAGAAACTACTGAGAAGAGTAACAGTCAACAACAGCAACAACAGCAAACAACACCTTTAGATCCTCAAGGCCCCCAGAGTTTGTAATTGTCAGGTACAGGTATAAACTCATGGTGAATAACATTCCCAGGGAACTAAAGGTGTAGGTATAAAAGTGAGCACGCAGCAGTGGTACAAGGATCTTAAGAGCAGCCAGAAGACAAAGACCCATCACCTATAAAGGACTAAGGCCAGGCTGGGTGGCTCAGCCCTGTCATCCCAGCACTTTGGGAGACTGAGGTAAGTGGATTACCTGAGTCCGCGGGCTCAAGACCAGTCCAGGCAACTTAGCGAGATCTCATCTCTACAATAAATCAAAATTAAAAAAAAAAAAAAAACTAAGATGTTTCAAACAGCAACAAAGAGAAGTAAAAAGTCATAGGTTGTAATTTTAAAGAATTGAGAAAACAATAACTCTCAACCTAAAGTTATACAACTTACAGATTAAATTTAGTGAAAGATAATAAAATAAAGGAGTTTCCAAAAAATCAAGGACCAAGAGAATTTCACCAAAATAACTACAATAATGAAAGTTACCAAGAAGTGTTTCAGGAGGAAAAGAAAACGAGCCCAGAAATATGGGTTATTGTGTGGTGAATTAAAGGGTAAACATTGGGGCCAAATAAAACTAAGAAATATATAATTTATAAGAGCTCTACAGGTAATAACACACAAAGGTTGCAAATCAAGAAACAAGATTGCAGCCAGGTGCAGTGGCTCGCACCTGTAATCCCAGCACTTAGGGAGGCAGAGATGAGAGGATGGCCTGAATCCAGTAATTTGAGACCAGCCTGGCAACTTGGTGAGACCTTGTCTCTACAATAAATCAAAAGATTAGCCAGGCATGGTGGCGCTTACTTGTAGTTCCAGCTACTTGGAAGGCTGAGATGGAAGGATTGCCTGAGCGTTACAGGCTGAGGCTGTGGTGGCCATGATCATGCTACTGCACTCCAGCCTGGGTGACAGGGTGAGACTCCGATTCAAAAAAAGAAAAGAAAAGGAAAGAAACAGGAATGCAACGCTGGCTAAAGAATGCTGGCTGGCAATGTTGCTATCAGGCAAGATCAGCTTTAATACTAAAGGAATTACAAAGAATAGAGAAGGTGACAGTGTAATGACCAAAGCTGCAATTCCACAGAAAGATTTAATAATTCTAAACTTTCAAGCAAAAAACGGACTCCAAGTATATAAATTAAGAATTGGTAGAACTACTAGAAAAATTGACAAATATATCATCGGAGTGGTTGATTTTAATCCACCTCTTTCTGTTATTAATAAATCAAGCTCACAAAAAATTAATAAAGATACAGTTTTGAACAAAACCGGTGACAAACTTGTTTTATTTATATGCATGTGAAGCTATGTTGTCCACAATTAGAGACCAAACATTCTTCTAGGCACATGTACATATGCAACATTTACAAAAATCAAATAGTCACAAAGCAAACCTCAAAAATCTCAAAGACTCAGGTTCATACAGACGAGTTATCTGGCGGCAATAAAATTAAAATACACTAAAAAACTGCTAAAGGGCTAAACCCCATCTGTTTATAACTGAAAAATTCACTTCTAAATAAATCATGACTCAAAGTAAATTAACAACGACAAAAATTCAAGTACTTGACACTGAACAATAAAAATACCAAATATCCACACTTAAGAGATACAATGGAAACAGTATATCATAGGAAACTTACAGCCTCAACTTCCTAAATGGGAAAAAGAAAGGCTGAAAATAAAACTGCTAAGAATCCAACTTAAGAGTTTAAAGAATTAGAGAACAAATTTGAATGTCACCTGAGTGCCATGTCAGCAAGGAAGTGTCTAAAATTAATAAAACAGAAAACAAGTATACAATCCTTCTTTCCAGCTTTATTGAGGGATAATTATCAAATTAAAATTGCATATATTTCAGGTGTACAACATGATGCTTTGAAATATGTACACATTGTGAAATGATTGCAACAATCAAGCTAATAGATGCATCCATCACCTCACAGGTACTCTCCTAGCAAATAGCATACAATACAGTATTATTAACTATAGCCACCAGGCTGTATAGTAGAACGTATTCTTCCTGCATAACTGAGACTTTGTACCTTTGGACTAACATCTTCCCATTTTCCTCTCCCCCATCCTCTGTAAACCACCATTCTACGCTCTGCTTCTATGAAGTCAATGTTTTTGGATTCTGTGATACTGTGAAATATATGCTTGGTCATCATCCCATTTCCTGGCATGCAACTCTAAAACCCTTGGAATCTCCAATGTGCTATCTTTTTTATATTAATCTTGACTGGCAGCTTCTGAGTGGGGCTGGTCACCCAAAAGACAAGGACAGGAGAGATGGTTGGAACTTTCAGCCCCATTCTCTAACCTCTGGGGCTGAAAGTCAAGTGGATCACCAATGACTGGTGGTTTAATTAGTCATGCCATGTAATGAAGCCACCATAAAAATTGAAGAGGATGAGGTTCGAAGAGCTTCCAGAAGTCTGAACACAGGGAAGCTGACTGGCAGGGGAACAAGAACTCACCCACATGCCAGGAAAGGGTGCACCCCAACTCCAGAGACAGACATTCCTGTGTACAGGTGCTTCCAGACCTTCATCTTGCTGTTCATTTGTATCCTTTAAAATATCCTTTATAATAAAGTGATAAATGTAAGTGTGAAGTTGTCCTCACGGGGTTAACAAGAATTCTGGCTTTGATTATTCAGCCTCTTTTGTTGTTTCATACAACTTTTAGTGTATTTTCTATTCCTAGAAAAATGCCATTAGAATTTTGATAGAATCAAAATCTGTGGATCATTTTGAATATTATGGGCATTTTAGCAAAATTAATTCTGATCCAAGAACACAGGGTACCTTTTCATTTATTTGTGTCTTCTTCAATTTCTTTTGATGTCTTATAATTTTCAGGGTACAGATTTTTCATCTCCTTGGTTAAATTTATTCCTAAGTACTTTATTATTTTTGATGCTGCCGTAAATGGAATTGTTTCTTGATTTCTTTTTCTGATGGTTTGTTGTTAATGTATAGAAACACTGTTGGTTTTTGTTGATTTTAGATCCTGCAACTTTAGTGAATTTATTTATCAGTTCTAACAGGTTTTTTGGTGGAGTCATGTCATCTGCAAACAGCGATAATTCCACTTTTTTCTTTTCAATTTGGATGCTTTTTGTTTCTTTTTCTTGACTAATTGCTCTGGCTAGGACTTTCAGTACTGTACTATGTTAAATAGAAGTGTCAAGAGTGGGTTGCCTTGTTCCTAATTTTAGAGAAAAGCTTTCAGCTTTTTAGCATTGAGGATGATGTCAGCAGTGGGCTTGTCACATATGGACTTTATTATGTGGAAGTATATATATTTTTTATACCTAATTTGTTGAGAGTTTTTATAAGAAAGGATGCTGAATTTGTCAAATGCTTTTTCTGTATCTATTAAGATTATCACGTCTTTTTTCTCCTTCATTCTGTTAATATAGTATAATATTTATAGATTTAAATATGTTGAACCATGCTTGCATCCCTAGAATAAATCCCAAGTGATTATGGTAAATGATACTTTTAATGTGCCACTGAATTCCATTTCCAAATCTATTGCAATTACAAATCAAAATGCCAAAAGAGTTTTCAAAAAGAAATTACCATGCTGATTCTAAAACTTATATGTAAGGACAGTAATGTCTAAGGAGAGTTAAGACATTCCTAAAAAACAAGATGGGAGAGTAAATTGAACAATAAAACAAAATAGGCTAGAAATAAATCCACATATATAAGGAAATTTGATATGTGGCAGAGGTAGCATTATTGATCTCTAGGAAAATGATAGATGTTCAATAAGTAATGCTAGGAACTGTGGAATTGAACATTTACTTTATACTGTACACAAAACACCAGTAGTCATAGAATGAAGACTTAAATGTGAAAAGTTGTGCTTTAACTCTTTTAAAAGAAAATAGAGGAAAGGCTCCTTTTGACTTTGAGGCAGAAAAGGATTGCTTCAACAAGACACCAAAAGCAAGATGCTCACTGAATAAATTTGATGACATTACAATCAAGAACTTCTGCCCATCAAAGACATTGCAAGTATAAAAAGACAAGTTACAAACCAGGAAAAGGTAAATGCCACCTACATAGCTAAAAATGGACAAAAGTCTTAGGAACCATTTAGACAAAGAATAACTTCTCTCTCCAAAATAGGGAAAAGACAAAGACAAACATTTTAAGGAAGAGGAAACATGAGAGGCAAATGAACGTGTATGAAAAGATGTCAATCTCATTAGTTATAACAAACATATGAATTGAGATCATAGTGCAAGTCATTCTGTGTGCACCAGATGAACAAGTATGGATGAAAGAGAAACCACAAGGTAGAAGTAGGAAGATAAATTGGTTCAATCTTCTTTGGGCAACAATTCAACATTATCTTGCAAATGTAAGTATTTGCATGCTCTATGACTTAGTGCAGACTCTCCTAGATTTTAAAGCCTAGAGAAGTCCTTGCAATTGTGCACCAAAAGGTAAGTACTTAAAAGTTGATCGTTACAGTGTTTGTAATACAGAACACTGGAAACAACCCAAAAGTCCATTCACAGAAGAAGGCAAAAGTAATGTATAACTTACTGACACAATGGAATATTATGAAGCAATAAAAATAAATACAATATAGTTACATGCAACAATATGGATGCCAGCCGGGCTCAGTGGCTCAGCCTGTAATCCCGCGCCTTTGGGAGGCTGAGGTGAGTGGATTGCCTGAGCCCGCGGGTTCGAGACCCGCCTGGGCAGCGAGACCTCATCTCTGCAATAAATCAAAAAATCAGCCGGGTGTGGTAGCGCATGCCTGTAATTCCGGCTACTTGGAAGGATCGCCGGAGACCAGCAGGTCGAGGCTGCGGTGGCCGGGAGCAGCCACTGCACTCCAGTCTGGGCGACAGAGTGAGACTCCAACTCAAAAAACAAACAAACAAAAAAACAATATGGATGCCCCAGAAAAATGATGACACTATTTTTTTTTTTTTTTAGTTGGAGTCTCACTCTGTCACCCAGACTGGA
>NW_007010726.1:159427-211174 GCF_000164805.1 Carlito syrichta | reverse complement strand
GTGGCCGCTCCCGGCCACCACAGCCTCAACCTGCTGGGCTCCGGCGAGCCTTCCGGCTCAGCCTTCCAAGGAGCTGGAACTACAGGCGCGCAGTACCATGCCCAGCTAATTTTTTTTTCTTTATTGTACAGATGAGGTCTCACCAAGTTGCCCAGGCGGGTCTCGAACCCGCGGGTTCAGGAAATTCACTCACCTCAGCCTCCCAAAGCACGGGATTACAGGCTGAGCCACTGAGCACAGCCGAAGACACTATTTTTATGAAGCTTTAAAATAAGCAAATTGAAGCTACATATTAGGTATGCACACACACTTTTTTTTTTGAGTTGGAGTCTCACTCCATCACCCAGGTTGGAGTGCAGTGACACACTCACAGCCAACCCAGCATTGACCCACTGGGTTCCAGCGATCCTTCCACCTCAGCCTTCCAAGTAGCCGGAACTACAGGTGTGTGCTACCATGCTCTGCTAATTTTTGATTTATTGTAGAGAAGAGGTCTTGCCAAGTTGCCCAGGCTGGTCTCGAACCTGCAGGCTCAGGCAATCCACTCAACTCGGCCTCCCAAAGTGTTGGGATTACAGGCTGAGCCACCAAGCCCAGTCCACACACACATTTAAAAAAAACTTTTCTAGAAGACCAGGAACTTACTAAACATACAATTCAGTATGGCAGTGGCCTCTGGTTTAGAAGTAAGATACTGAGTTGGGGAGATACAGTGACATTGGGAATGATTTCAGTTCTTGACTTGGGGTATTAGTTCAGAATTTTCTACTTTTAATGTTTTTATTCTTATGTTTGCTTTGTATCACTCAAATATTTTGTAACGAAACATTAAAGATTGAAGCTGCAATACACTTTCTTGACAGAAAGTTCCCAAGCATGACAGAAACACTCCAGAAATATGGAGTGCCCAAGCCCATACTCTCCAGGAATGTTCTGGGGAGATAGATGTGGAACAGAGCCAGGCCCTGACCTTGCTCTTCAGATGGTTCTTAGGACCCCCAGAGGGAGTGCTGGGCTGAGCCACCACTCTGCAGAAGCCTTATGGAAGGTCGCCAATGACAGACAGAGCTGGTGCTGGATGAAATGATCTGCAGTGTCAGACCCCAAGATTTGGTAATGCGGTGATTCAAAATCTGGGTAAATCTAGTGTCTTAGAGAACTGACAGGTTGGCATCACCCTATTTTTATAGATGAAAAATACTGAGCTGCAGATAAGCTGAAGCTGTCATTCATAGATCGAATCTGCTTCCATGAAGGTCTCAGGAGAGAGCCTTAAACTATTTTTATATGTGTGTGTGTATGTATATGTGCATGCATATATCCATGTATATTGCTGTGTGCATTATGTGTATGTGCATGCATTTATGTATCAATAGTCTGCATGTGCATTATATATGTGTGTATTATGTATGTGTGTGTATGAATGTTTGTATTGTATATATATATATGTATGTGTGTATGCAACCATGTATTATGCATGCATGTTGTATACGTATGGGTATACTATGTATTGTATATTTTGCTTAATCATAGAACCAAGAACATTATCCCAAATTCTTTGCTGTAAATCAGTGCCTCTCAAATGTGAGCCAGCATCAGAATTACCTGGAAGGCTTGCAAAAACTTGGATTGCTGCCCTCCCCCCTTCCAAGGTTTCTGTTTTCAGGGTGGGGCTAGAGAATGTGCATTTTAAACCATATCCCAGGTGATGTGCTGCTACTGGTCCAAGGATCCTGCTTTAAGAATCCCTGTTATATTTGTTAGGAGCTTTCTGCCTAACAGTCTATGTCTTATCTGTTTCCCCATGAAAAGGACTAAAATCTGATTGAAAAGTTAGAGAAATATTTTTAAATCGCTAAAATTTGCATTTCCTATTATCTGAACAGGAATAGAAATTAGCAATTCTACTTGACAGACATAATCTGTTCTATATATAACTCCATAATTATAGAAGCAATAACTCTTCCTATTAAAACCCCCAGTGGTATGTGTGTTTACTCTCATTCTGAGCAGGTCAGTTGGGATTAAACCAGCCTGACCCAATGCACACACACACAACCACCGACGAAGACAGGACTCATCATTCATGTTGTTAAATTGATTTAGAAACTGGAGACGGGGATTTAATGTTTACCTAAATGCTTTACATAACCTCAAAGAGTCACGGTGATGATTTAAATGGATTTTATGTTCAAAAGTCATAGAATGAGGAGAGTTTCCATGGGAGAAGTACTAGTTCTCCCCACACTTTCTAGCTCCTATTTTTATATTGATGAAAACAAAGAGCTTTCAGTGCATCGAGAGTCTTAAAATTGTTAATAACACAGATAGATTCTCATGAACTAATGTCAAATGAAAAAGGCAAAAGTCAAAATCATACATTCAGCAAGATTCCAAGCATGTGAAAACATCCAGTGTATAGAAGACATGGCTTCCTATATAAATATTCATGTTTTCTCCAATGAGTATTAACACTGATCACTGATATTTAGAGCCCTTACTATGTCCCATGCTCTGCTGTATGTATTTTAGGTATCTCAGCTCATGCTATCTTCTTGGGGCTCCCGGAGGTAGAAGTAGGTGGGGACACTGAGTGACAGAGCTGCAGGTGACTTGCCCAAGGTCCCACAGCAATAACCCAGGGCCCCATGTTCTTGCTGTCACTCTTGCACTGGTCTCTTTTTAACTTAGGTAATTCAAGAAGCATGTAGAAGAACTCACCTCATTGCCAGGGACATGAAAGAAGTGTTAGTGTCCTTCTGCTTGTGTCTGTGCTTTGGCATCAGGAAGACCTTTTTCTGGAGATATATCACAAGGAGTCAGGAAAGGCCTCCTCAGCCCCAGCGACAAAGGACCCTTCGTGTCAGAACAGCACTACGCAGGTGATTTCTTGATCCGAGAGACCCACACTCAGTCATTTCAGGATGGAGGCTTAACTCCTCTCAGTGGGTCTGTAAGTTGAGGCTCAAAGAAATGGAGGTAGGCTGGGCGCAGTGGCTCATGTCTGTAATTCCAGCATTTTGGGAGACCAAAGTGGGAAGACTTCCTGAGCCCAGATGTTGGAGACCAGTCTGGACAACATGATGAAACCTTGTCTCTACAATAAATCAAAAAAATTAGCCAGGCGTGGTGGTGCGTGCCTGTAGTCCAAGCTTCTTGGAAGGCTGAGGTGGAAAGATTGCCTGAGCCCAACAGGTTGAGGCTGCAGTAGCCGTGAGTGTGCCACTGCACTCCAGCTTGGGCAATCAAGTGAGACTCCAACTCAAAAAACAAAACAAAACAAAATGAAAAACGAAACAGGTGGGATCAAGGCCACACAGGCAGTGAAAGATCTATGTTCCTATGCAAGGCTGTCATTGGCATGCCCACACGCTCATGTAGGTTCTAACTAGCACATGCAGTCGCACACCTGCTAACACACGTGTAAAGTTTCCATGTGTACACACAAATGTATGCACACCCACACACGTGAGTCCAGTCAACCTAAGGAGGATTCTTGTGAAGCCATATCCCCTCCTGATGGGTCTCCCCTGTCAAATGCAGCCCGCCGTTCCCAAAAGATCCACTTTCACCTTGGCAGTCCCTACCAGGTCTCAAATCTTTGAGGCAATATTAACTGCCTGTACTTCTTTTCTCCTCCCAGCTGGTGTTGGATGCTCTAGCCTTTTCGGGTTCTTAGAGAGGGCTCTTGTCCCCAGTTTTCTCCTGGGCTCTTCTGCACCCTATGGGGCGCACGCCAAGAGCCCCTTCTCTAATGGTGTGGTACATCGTCCATCTTTTGCTGCCGCTCCTGTGGGAGGAGCCGCGTGGGTCTTCACCTTCATGGGGGCTGGTCCAGGCTACTTCTGAGCCTTTCCTCCAGCAGCTTGGGAACAATTCCTTGGCCTTGGCTCAGAATGCTTCTGTGATGGCTGGATTTATGGGACAGCTGCCTCTCAGGGTCCTCATTTCTAAGATCATGTTGTTGGCACAAATGGAGATAATGCTTCCTGGGGCTTCCTAGGGCAGAAAGCAGCATGAGTTTGGGGGCTCCTGGTTGAACTCACTTTCCCAGTTATTCCCCAGTTATTGGTATGTGGCCCTTGGCGAGTCCTATTGTGAGCTGAGCCTGTTTCTCCATCTGTAAATGGAGGGTTGACACACTATTATAGAATTAAAATAACCTGCCTGTGTAAAGCACCTAGAAGGGAGTGTGTAGACAGAGTCCTCACCACCTTCTGATGCACCGGCTCCCTGAACATTCCTCAGGGCCTTAGTTAACTGCATTATGCAGCTTTACATATCTTTAAATGAATTTTTCTGGTTCTAAAATAGGAAAATAACACACATTGCCAAAAACATAAGACATCAAGAACTATATGAACATAATCAATGATATCTCCTTTTAATTTGAATTCATTTGTTAGTGAGACAGACACTTTATCTGTTTCTTATCCTTTAAATTTATTTTCATTTTATGGGAGGCTGTTCATTGTCTTTTCATATCTACTGCCAATTTTTTTAAGGTGTTTTTAAAATGAATTTCCACAGATCTATATATATTTTAAGGATAGTTGCATTTTGTTTGCTGTAAGTATGACAAATAATTTTCTGGTTTGTTATTTATCTTTTTACTTTGTCTTTACTTTTTATAAGGATACTCACATATAATAAAATTCACCATTTGAAAGTATACAGCTCAGTAGTTTTTAGTATATTCACAAGGTTGTACAATCACCACTGATTCCATAATTTTCATATGTAATATTTTCCAGAAAGAAACCCTGTACCCATAATCAGTCATTCTCCAATCTCCCTACCTCCCAGCTCCTGGCAACTAATGTATATTCTATCTCTATGGATTTGCCTCTTCTGGACCTTTTCTATAAATTGAATCACATATTATGCAGCCTTTTTGTCTGATTTCTTTTATTTAGCAGAAGATTTCAAAGTTCATCCAGATTGTAGCATGTGTCAGGACTTCATTACTTTTTATGTTTCAATAATATTCCACTGTGCTGCTACAACACATTTTATTTATCTATCCTTCCGCTTATGAGCTTTTGGGCTATTTTCACCTTTAGGTTATTGTGAATAATGCTACTATAAACATTTGTATACAATTTTCTGGGTGAATTTATGTTTTCGATTCTCTTGGGCGCATATCTAGGAGGGGAATTGATGGGACCTCTGGTAGTTTCATGTTTAACATTTTCGTAAGCTGCCAAAGTGTTTTAAGAAACTGCATAAGTGAATTCACCATTTCACATTCCCACAGTACTGAATGAGGGTTTCAATTTTCCATATTCCCGCTACTTGTTATTATCTGTCTTTTTTATTATAGCCATTTGATTGGGTGTGAAATGGTATCTCAATATGGTTTTTGTTTGAATTTCCCTAGTCACTAAAGATAATGACCATCTTTCCATGGGCTCATTGACCATTTGTATACATTCTTTGAGAAAATGTCTTTTCAAATCCTTTTTAGTTGCTTTTTTAAAAATTGTTGAATTATAAGAACTCTTTATATATTCTGGGTAATAGATACTCATCAGATATATGATGTACAAATTGTCTCTCCCATTCTGTGGAATTTCTTTTCACTTTCTTAATAATGTCCTTTGAGGCACAAAAGTTTTAAATTTTTACATAGTTCAAACTATCTATTTTTTTCTTCGGTTGCTTGTTTCAGGTAGCACAAATAAGAAACTGTTGCCTAATTATTCTGTAGTAGAATGATTTAGGCAAACATACCCCCAAAGCCCTAGGAAGCTGAGAGGCTGAAAAAAGAAGCTGACATGTTCAATTTCTTAGACAGAAACATTAATAGGGATTTATGAAAAGAAGCCATGTTTGTGTCTCAAGCAGTGATAAGTCAAGATGGTGGTTCTCGGCACCATTACCCCTCTTACATACCACAGAGAAGGAGACATGTGTAGGACAATCGAAGCATGATAACAACAAGGTTGTTTGACCTGAGGGTAGAAGTTACAGTAAGTACCTGCTCTTACACAAGGAAAAATAAATGGGAATTTTAGAGGCCTTCTTAGAACTGGAGCTAATCAGAAGTCAACATGGCAGATTAGCAACCAAGATGAAGTTGCTTTGGCTTTCACGCTAATTTAAGGTCACAAAGACTTATACCTATCTTTTATTAAAAACTTTACAGTTTTAGCTATTAGATTTGGTTGTTTGATCCATTATAGTTAATTTTTTTATATAGTGTAAAGTAAGGCTCAAAATTTATTCTTTTTTATGTAAATATACAGTTGTTCCAACACTATTTGTTGAAATCAATTGGTGATAGACATGTGGATCTCTTTCTGGACTCTCAGTTCTATCCCATAGATCTATGTATCTGTCTTTATGCCAGTGCCATACTGGCTTGATTATCACAAGTTTATAATAACTTTTTGAAATATGGTGTAAGTCTTGAAACTTTGTTACTCTTCTTCAATGTTGTTGAGGCTATTTTGGGTCCTTGCATTTCCATAAAAATTTTCAGATGTATTTGTCCATTTCTCCACTGGAATTTTGCTAGAGCTTACATAAAACTTGTAGATTATTTGGAAAAAATTATCTTAATAATATTATGATTCTAATTTATGTACACGAAATGCTATTCATTTATTTAAACTTTTTTCTTTGTATATTGATCTTGTGCCCTACAAATTTGCTCGACTTATGAATAGCATTAATAGTTTGTGTGTATGGGTTCCTTTCTTATTTTCTATATACAAAATTGTATCATCTATGAATAGAGCTAGTTTTGCTTCTTTCTTTCTAATTTGGATGCCTTTTATTTCTTTTTCTTGCCCAACTGCTCTGGCTAAAATTTCCAGTACCATGTTGAATAGAAATGATAAGAGCTTACATCCTTGTTTCATGGGGGGAACATTCATTCTTTCACCATTACACATGATGTTAGCTTGGGTTTTTCCTAGATGTTCTTTATTATATTAAGGAAGTTTTATTCTAGTTTAAGTGCTTTTACAATACAAGGGTGTTGCGTTTGATTAAATGCTTTTTTCTGTGGCTATGAGATGATCATGTGTTCTTCTCATGTGTTCTATTAATATGATATGTTACATTGTTTGATTTTCATGTGTTAAACCACCCTTGCATTCCTAGAATAAATCCCACTTGGTCATGGTATATAATCCTTTTATATGCTGTTGAATTCAGCTTGATGTTTTGCTAAGGATTTTTCACCATATTCATAAGGGCTATTGGTCTCTAATTTTCTTTTCTTTGTCTGATTTTGGTATCAGGGTAATACTGGCCTCATAAAATAAATAGGAAGTTGTTCTCTCTTATTTTTGAAAAAGTTAATGACATATGTATTTTAACTTTTCTTTAAATATTTAATAGAATCTGCCAGTGAAACAATCTGGTCCCGGGCTTTTCTTTGTTGAACACCTTTTGATTGCTAATTAAATCACTTTGCTTATTGATTTACTTAAATTTTTCTTTTCATCTTGAGTCAATTTGTGTGTTTCCATGATCTTTTAAAAATTTCACCCAGTTTAATCAATGTACTGGCCTACAATTGGTCATAGTATTCCTTTATAATTCTTTTTATGTCTGTAAGGTAGATAGTTTTGTCTCCTCTTTTATTTGTGATTTTCATAAATTTGGTCTTTTTTCCTTGATGAGTCTAGCTAAAGGTTTGTCAGTTTTGTTGATCTTTTCAAGGAACCAAATTTTGGTTATAGTGATTCTCTCTCTGTTTATCTATTCTTTATTTTATTCATTTTTATTCTAATATTTATTATCTCCTTCCTTGTCCTTACTTTGGGTTTTGTTTGTTCTTCATTTCTAGTTTCCTTTAGGTGGAAGGATAGAGTAATAATTAATATTTTGTGTCAACTTGGCTAGGCTACAGTATCCAGCTATTTGATCAAACATTATTTTAGGGTTTTTTGAAGGTGTTTCTTAGATGAAATTAACAGTTAAATCTGTAGGCTTTGAGTAAAGCACATAACCCTTCCTAATGTGAATTGGCCTGATCCAATCAGTTGAAGACCTTAAGAGAAAAAAGGAAAGCTGACCTCTCCCAAGAAGGAAGAATTATGCAGCTTCTGCATCCACTGCCTTTGCATTTGAGCTTCACTATCAACTCCTCTCTGAGTCTCCAGCTTACTGGTCTACCCTGCAGATTTTGAACTTGCCTGCCCCCACAATCATGTGAGTCTATTGGTTAAATCAGTCAATCTCAATCTCTCTCTCTCTCTCTGTTTGCTATCTTTCTATGTCTCTGTCTTTTTCCCTCCCTCTCTCCTCCCACCTCCCTCTCTCTATGTGCATGTTTGTGTATGTATATGTATGTGTATACACATGCACACACACACATTCACACACATTCTATTGGTTCTGTTTCTCTGAAGAATCCTGACTAATACAGGTAGGCTACTGATTTGAGATCTTATTCCTTTTTTTTTTATCATAGAGTCAAGAGGTACATGTGAAAAATTTTAATATCCTTTTTTAAAATGTAGGCATTAAGCTGGGCTCAGTGGCTCAGCCTGTAATCCCACGCCTTTGGGAGGCTGAGGTGAGTGGATTGCCTGAGGCCACGGGTTCGAGACCCGCCTGGGCAACTTGGCGAGGCCTCATCTCTACAATAAATCAAAAATCAGCCGGGTGTGGTAGTGTGCACCTGTAGTGCCAGCTACTTGGAAGGCTGAGGCGGAAGGATTGCTGGAACCTAGCAGGTTGAGGATGCTGTGGCCGGGAGTGGCCACTGCACTCCAGTCTGGGCGACAGAGTGAGACTCCAACTCAAAAAAAAAAAAAATGTAGGCATTGTCTCAGAGTATAAAAGCAATGTGCAAAAGACAGTCACATTTCTATACACCAACAACAAACAAACAGAAACCCAAATAAAAAGCACAATCCCATTCACAATAGCCAGAAAAAAATCAAATACCTTGGCATCTTCCTAACCAGAGATGTGAAAGACATTTACAATGAAAACTACAAAACACTGCTTAAAGAAATCAAAGATGACACAAACAAATGGAACGATATCCCATGCTCATGGATTGGAAGAATCAACATTGTTAAGATATCCATCCTACTCAAGGCAATCTACAGATTTAACGCAATGCCCATTAAAATGCCAGCAGCATTCTTTTCAGACCTGGAAAGGACAACACAGGAATTCATATGGGAACACAAATGGCCACAAATCGCCAAAACAGTCCTCAGCAAAACAAAACAAAACAAAGCAGGAGGTATCACACTCCTAGACTTTAAATTCTATTATAAAACTACAATAATCAAAACAGCCTGGCATTGGTACAAGAATAGGCAGATAAAACAATGGAACAGGATAGAGACTCCAGAAGCAAAGTCTCAATTTCTCAACCAACTCATCTTCAAAAAAGCCTCCAATAACAACCACTCGGGAGAGGAGAACCTATTCAGTAAATGGTGCTGGGAAAACTGCCTGACCGTATGCAGAAGATTAAAACAAGACCCCTACCTATCACCACACACAAAAATCTACTCTAAATGGATTAAAGACCTAAACATAAAACCTCAAACTATAAGAACCTTAGAAAATGCAGGAGACAGCCTTATGGAAATTGGAACTGGCAACCAATTCCTGATCAAAACCACAAGTGCCCGTGCCAGAGAAGATAAGATAGACAAGTGGGACCTCATCAAATTGACAAGCTTCTGCAAAGCCTAAGAAACCATCAAAAGAGTGGGGAGACAACCCACAGACTGAGAAAAAATATTTACCAACTGTATGTCTGACAAAGGCCTAACATCTAAGATCTGCAAGGAACTCAAATATGCCGAAAAGAAAAAACAAACAGCCCCATTACAAAGTGGGCAAAAGATATGAATAGATAGTTCTCAAAAGAAGACATACGAGCAGCCAACAGATACATGAAAAAATGCTCAGCCTCACTAGTCATCAAAGAAATGCAAATTAAAACCACACTGAGATACCACCTAACTCCAGTCAGGATGGCCATCATTAATAATTCAAAAAACAACCGATACTGGAGTGGATACGGCGAAAAGGGAACAATTCTACACTGTTGGTGGGAGTGTAAACTAGGTACAGCCTCTGTGGAAAACAGTGTGACGATTCCTAAATGATCTAAAAATCGACCTTCCGTATGATCCCGCAATCCTCCTACTGGGAATATACCCAGAAGAACTCAAATCACTCTATAAAAAAGATACCTGCACATGTATGCTTATCACAGCATTGCTCACAGTAGCAAGAACATGGAACCAACCATGCTGCCCATCGAAAGAGAACTGGATAAAAAAAAAACGTGGTACATATACATGATAGAATATTGCACAGTCATAAAGAAGAACAAAACCATGAAATTCAAAGCAACCTGGATGGACTTAGACTCTGAGCGATGTTTCACAGAAACAAGAACTGAATATCACATGTTGTCACTCATAAGCGGACCTTGAACAATTATCATAATACTATAAGAAAATGATTGGCAGTAGTCGGAAATTTCCTGGAGGGGGCAGGGAAGCAGGATTGGCAGTAATGAGAATCTGCCCTGGGAAGAGGGGCATACCTCATCAACAAGAGTACCTGCATAATGAACATTTGTATATCTAACCCTGAATTGTTCTTGCTTATTTTAATTTGTTAAATTTTTAAAATTTTTAAAATTTAAATAAATTGAAAAAATAAAATGTAGGCATTTACTGGTATAAATTTTCTTCTAAGCAATGACTGCGCAACATCCCATAAGTTTTGGTATGTTAAGGTTTCATTTTTATTCACCACAAAGTATTTTCTAACTTCTCTTGTGATTTATTTTTCCCTTTCATCCATTGTTTAGGAATACATTTAGGAATACGTTTTTAAATTTACACACATTTGTGAGTTTCTAAAGTTTCTTTCTCAAACTGATTTCTAATTTCATTCCATTGTGGCCAGACAATATAATTTGATTTCAATACTTTAAAAATTATCGAGGATTGTTTTTAGCCTAATATGTGGTCCACTCTGGAAAATATGATATATTCATTTGAGAAAAATGTGTATTTGCTGCTGTTAGATAAAATGATTATCTTTACTTTTTAAGTAGCCAAATGTACACCATTTTCTAATTTATTTTGTCAGTTTTGTAATTAGAATTACATACCAATGCTGAGAATATTTGAGTATTAACTCTGTGAATTCAGCTTTGAACAATGACTTCACTGAGATGTAGGCATAATTTCTCGGTGGCACCCCATAAGACCCACAAATCCCTCCAAGAACAGAAGTCTACTTGGAACAGCCACTCAATACAATCTAAGGCCTAAAAAAGAAGTCAATGTGAGAGCTACCCAATCTTCAGTCAGTTCTCTGAGTGGATTAATAATTTCTCTCTTTACCTGTGTCTTGGTAGGTGGCAAGCTGATGCAGCTGTTTCAGAGGCTGCTAGGCAGACATGATTTAAAGTTGGGTATAGTTTACTTATTAGTTTGCTGGACTTTCATAACAAAATACCATAGTCTGAGTAGCCTAAAAACAGGAATTAATTGTCTCCCAGTCCTGGAAGCTAGAAATCCAAGACCAAGGCAAAGTGTTAGCAGGGCTGCCTCCCTCTGAGGCTGTCCCAGGCCTCTCTCCAGCTTCTGGTGGTCTGCTATCTTGTGACAACATCACTACAGTCTTTACATGAGTGGCATCCTCCCTGTGTGTACCTATGTCCAAACTTTCCCTTTTAATACAGACACCAGTCATATTGGATCAGGGGCTCACCCTAATTAAGTATAAATAGTTAAGTATCACTAAACTAGTTACATCTGCAACAACCCTACTTCCAAATAAGATCACATTATGAGGTACTGGAAATTAAGACTTCAACATGTGAATTTGAGGAGCACACAATTCAGCCCATAGCAGTTTAAATACTTTAGGAAAATGTACCAATATTAAGAATGTGGATTGATTAGTTTGTGCTTACATATAAACCCATATAACCACCACTCAGATCAAGATAGTGAACATTTCCAGCACTCCAGCTGGCTCCTTCACACTCCTCCAGTTAATTCTTTCCCTAAAATAACTGATATTTTAAGAGGCTTTATTTTAAAACCAAAGATCTATTTTTACTTCTTCGATGTCTGTTTGAAACGATCCCACTAGGGTGCCTGCTTTCCCCTGTGGTCTGCTTTTTCCTCAGCAAAATGTCCACTCCCAAGTCTGCCTGCTCTGTGACTAACGCGAGAGGAGACTCTGCTAAGCACTTTGAGTCAATCAGCAGCGATCCTGCCTGGCTTTCCTGCTGGCACCAAGGCGCTGCTCAAGTATCAGTCTTCATCCGGTGAATGTCTGGGTTAACAGAGATCTTAAATTAATTTACATCATGCTCCGGGCAAACATTTTCTGTTACATTCCCCCTGCACTCCCCGACCAGTTCCATGAGGTAAAATGTGTCCTTCAACCATGCCACTTCAAAGACTCCTCCAGTGACCAGATAATGGAGCCGTTTCAAAAATTTGAGAGAACTTAGTCCCATATAGTCTGGAGAACTTGCATATTGAACTCACACTATCACTTGTACTGCTTTTTGTTATTATTGTTTTCCAGTCTGTTCATTCTTGCATTTGTTTTTATAGATCTCCATAGACAGTTCATCAGAAACAACAAAATTCTGCTGCCATGATGGCAAGTTCTTCTAAACCTTCTCTTGCCATCTCGTGTAGAGTCCTCTGCTCTGCTCTGTGCCCCCACTGACATGTCTAAAGACCTTTCATCTGGTTGTCTCAAAAGTTTCTTAAACTCAGTCTGTGCAAAATTTAAATTACCGTATTTCTCCTTAAAATCGTACTGCTTTGTTGTAATTTGGTTTGGGGTGTGTGAGTGTGTGTGTGTGTGTGTGTCTATTTTGATAAACAGATTCTCCAACCACTCAGTTACCCAAGAAAAAATCCTGGAAATTATGCTAATTGATTCACTTTTCCTAAATCTGATCATATATCTAACTAAACAACCCCATCTGTATGACCTCCTGTGTTGCCCCCATCCAGGTATAGGCCAGAAAGGTAACTCATACTCTGGGTTCAACCTACCTTTTCTTTCTGACCACTTCACTGTCCCTCATCTCCACCCCAATCTCCACCTAAGAAAGCCTGAGCTCACAAACTTCTACCTTAGGGAGTCCTATGTAGATAGCCACTTTGCCTGAGAAAATGGGCCCTGTCCTCTGAACCCAACTCACAGACACCTAGACTCTGCTTCCAGGGTAGTCCCACAACTCAGTAGTCAAGGGTACTAGCCATGGGGCTTTGTCACCTGGTTCATAACCATCTGACTTTCTTAGTCAAATGACCCTGAGCAAATTGATTGACTGTTCTGAGCCTTCCTTAACTGTTTGTCTTAGTCTGGTTTGTGCTGCTATAACAGAGTACCTGGGACTGAGTAACTTATAAAGAACAGAGATTTAGTTCTCACAGTTCTGGAGACTGTAAAGTCTAAGACCAGGGGGCTGCAAATGGTGAGGGCCTTTGTGCTGAGTCATAACATGGCAGAAAGCATCACATGGCAAGAGACAGCAAGAAATCAAACTCCCAGCCACAAGCCACAACATTAATCCACTTATGAGGATAGCCCTCTTGTGACCTAAACACCTCCTGTTAGGCCCCGCCTCCCAACACTGATGCATTGGGGATTAAGTTTTCAACACATGCTTTTTGAGGTACACGTTTAAACCACAGCACTACTCCATCTGTAAAGTAGGGATCAAAATAGCCTTCCTCAAAGGGTTGTTATGGGAAATGATGTTTTCCTGTTGGTTACTTAGAGCAGCAAATGGTCACTGCTCAATAGACAGTAGTTTTAATATCCCTGTTACATCTTTCTATCAAACTGCTAACTATGGTAAAGCATCCTCCATGTAAATATCTGCATTCCTCATGAGGCTGTGAGTTCTCCAAGAATGAGAATTGATTTCTACCATCCCTACAGACTCAAGTCTAGCTTAGTACCTAATGCATTGTCAGTAAGAAGTAACATTAAAAGATTCTATTATTCACCTAGAATGGTCAGGTAAGCTGGGTTTTTTGCTTTGAATCTCATAAGCTGTAGACAAGAATGAAACAATGTGCAAATGTGCATGCATGGCCTCACCCACCTTTCCACAGGACACAGTCGTGGAGGTAACCAAACTGTTTGCCTCTGTACCAAATAATATTTGAATCTGTTGGTCCCACAGGCTTTCAGGCCCCTTGTTGCACCAGGGCATCAGACAAAAGTCACTTAGAGTTTAGGAATTGTTTCTTGGAATCAACAACCTACAAACGGCAGTATCAATCTTTGCTTGAACCTCAAGGTTGTAACTACAGTTGAGAATTTTGCTTGTTAAATTGGGAAGCCCATCTCCAGCCCCATTCTGACATTCTCAGCTCTAAGACCCTGACTGGGGCTGTCATTTAAACCCTGGGCACTTCAACTGAAAAATGTGGTGAAAATTAAATCTTCTTCAATGAGACAGGAGTTTGTAAGCATTACATAAATATAATACAGAATTAGACTTCTTACTTAAAGGGGTAAACACAAGACAGAAGACATGGCTCTGAGCATATGTGATCATAAAATAGTCTCTGGAAGTTACAGTAATAAAGGGATTTTGTCTTTAAAGATGGCCCCCAATTTCCTATGAATACATGGACAAGATTTTACTGGACTAATCAGAGAAGACCAGCAGTGTTCCATGAAGTTTCTTCTACGTCCATAAGAACCCGGTAGCCCTCTTGCGGGTTGCCAGGGCCAACCTGGCAGCTGTAGTTGCTGACATGCCCCTAGTCCAAAGGTTGCTGGGTCCTGGTCCATCGTGGTCAGAAGGTTCTCCCTGAACAAAATTCTTTCTCATCCACAATAGAACTACATATAGAGCTAGTTCTGCTTTAAGGAGTGAAACAGAACAAGGTGACTTCTCTTCTACCTGGCAGAAGAGAAGTGTTGACCCAGGACAGCCAGAACTCAGGGAGAAGGCCCCTAGGGAAAGTGAGAAGAAACCTCTGTGAGTCTCAGGCCCCAAGTCCACTCTCTCTCTGAGGGCCAACAGGGTCAGGTTCCTTCTCTTCTCCATTCCACCCTCCTCTTGTGGGAATGTTCCCTTTGACAGATGTCTCCTTAGAGAGCATCTGGTGACAAAGCCCCGAGTGTGGCTGCCCCCAGAGCCTAGCATAGTGTCATCTCCACATCTCTACCATAAACACTTAGGGTTCTAGTTGAGCCAGGCTACATTCCCATGTATATTCAGGGGTGTGTGGGCTCATTCTTCTATTTGATACAAAAAGTAGTGATTGTCCACATCCATCATGACTCAGAACAGATCCTCTCTTGAAGGAGCTTGGCGTCTAAAGACAGAGAAAGATGAGTAGCCAGTCTTTATGGGATATAGTGCCGCAGAAGTTTGCAAAGTTTGCTTCCCTGACAAGTGACATTTGGTTTAGGTTTTGAAGAGTGATTAGGAGTTTCCCAGGTAAAAAGAGCATTTTTATGTGAATATGAATGTGAATATTTTGCTCAGGAAAAAAAGTATATAATTAAATTGAATGTGCTGGAGAAAATGCAGCCTTTGGAATCAATTATTCTTTTGAATTCTCTTAGAATTCTCAGTTAATCTCTTTTGGCACTCATACTCCCAAGCTGTAGAATAGGGAAATGGTACTTCTTGATAGGGAGGATTTTTGAATGAATTAATACATGCAAAATTTTAACTGTAAATTGCTATAAAGTCATCTGTTTAATAATATGTTATGAGAGATCACAGATTCCAGTTTCCCTCACTGATAGTTCCTTTTTCTCCTTTAGAAACAAGCTTCTGACCATCAACTGATGAATTCATTCACTGATTCATTCATTCCCCAATTCCTGATTTCTCCTGTATAAGCATCAAGGATGCAAAGATAAGTGAGACTCAGTCCCTCCCCTCAGGGAGCTGCCAATCTAGCAAGGTTATAACTGTCAACAGACCATACCCTGGACAACCAGCATGGCTTCACATGACAAGCTCCTTAGCCAACAGATATCCTGAGCCTTGTTTTGCGTTTGGTAGTAACCCTGTTGAGCTGTTGGGTCCTTGGGCTTATTGAGGATCCCAGGAGACTTTCGGGATCTGTGAGTTGAAATCAAAAAATTGGTCTCATTAATAATAAATTCAGTTTAATTGCATTCATCAAGTGAGTAAAGGAAATTTCAGGCAAAAACCAGCAGAGTCTCTCTCTCTCTCTCTCTCTCTCTCTCTCTCTCTCTCTCTCTCTCTCTCTGTGACACACACACACACACACACACACACACACACACACACACGTACACTTAAATGACAATTGTGGACTACCACGAATTCAAAGGAAATAAGTATCTAATAATCTTTCTTAAAACAGGATTTGGTGCCTTAAAGTCTCCCTTCTTTATTATTATTTTAGTGAGGAAGAAGGGATGCATGCTGACCACACACAGCAATACAACTTCTCTCTAATCTTCTCTCTAATCTTAATGAGACCAGGTGATAGGCTTAAGGTGGTAGTTGAGTGAGTTAGTATTCAATCTGCCTCTTAGAAGCTGTGTGAGTGTTGGCAGCTCACGTAGGCTTGTACCTGACCTTCCTGCATCACTGGGTTGCTATGAAAAGTCCGTTTCAGTTGAGATTCTCTGGTTGCAAGTTACAGAGAGTAATTCAAACTAAATTAAGTACAAAGCAAAAAGGGAAAGGATTTCATTGTTGGATTCCAGGATACCTCATAAAACCCAAGAGCAAACAAGCCAAGGTTCAGAAAGGAACCTTGAATCTGGCACTGAATGGTGTCTGAGGGGCCACCCCATTTCAGTAGGGAGGGGCGTCTAGAAGTGTCCATTACATGCCACCCCTTGACCGCATTTGTGAACCAGCCAGGACACAACCTCTAACTATAAAAGAGTCCACCTTTCCATGATGAGAATCAATCCAAGGTCACATCCAGAGAGCAAGCTATACAGCCACTGTTCTGTGCCCTCTCCAGGTATAAACGTCCTTCCTCTTGTTTAATCTGCATCCAGAAAAGGTGCTCTGCTTCACCATCCTGAAACTTGTGAAATAAATTATAGAACTTTACCCTTCAAGACAAGTATAACAATCAAAAAAATCTCTGACTTATTAAAAAAATAAAGAGGCTACAAAATAAGCCTTAACAAATGTAAGAGAGTTAAAATCATACTGAGTGTATTCTCAGACCACAGTAGAATCAAACTAGAAACCAGTAACTGAAAGAAACAGGAATTACTTCCAAACACTTGGAAACTAAATATCACACTTCTAAAGTAAGAATGGATCAAAGAAGAAGTCTCAAGGGAAATAAAAATATACATGGAGCTGAATAAAAGTGAAAAAATAACATATCCAGATCTGTGGGATCCAGGGAAAGCAGTGCTGAAAGGGGACTTGATAGCATTACATACTTACATTGATGTAGAGGAAAGTCTAGCATCAATCACCTAAGCTCCCACCTCAAGAAAAAGAAGAGTAAATACGCCTAAAGAAAGCAGAGATGAGGAACTAACAAAGAAAACAGGAGAAACCAATGAGATTAAAAATAGAAAAATAATAGAGAAAAACAATGGGCAAAAAGCTGGATCTTTGAATGATCAGTAAAACTAACAAAACTCTAGCAAGACTAATGAAAAAAAAGAAAGATACATATTATCAAAATCAGGAATGAAACAGAAGATATCACTAGAGATTCTGCACACCTCAAAAGGAAAATAAATACACACTACAAATCTCTACACACATACATGCTGAAATGTAAATGAAGTTGACCTCAAAATCCACAAACTGCAAGAACTCACCCAATATGAAATAGATAGTTTGGCTAGCCCAATAATAATTTCCTATTATTGAGGAAATTGAATTTGTTATTTAAAACTTCCCCCAAAAAACACTTCCAGGCACAGATAGTTTTGTTGAAGAATTCTTCCAAATATTTGGAAAAGAATTGACATCAAATTTACACACTCTCTTCAAGAAAATAGAGGAGGAATGAACCCTTTTCAGTTCTTTTTATGAGGTCATAATTACTCTGATACCAAAACCAAACAATAACAACATCCTCAAAAAAAATTTTTTTAATAAACCAATTTCTCCCATGAATAAAGATGCAAAATATGCATAAGAACAAAATAATACAAACAGAATTCACAAATATGTTTGAAAAATACACCATGAGCAAATAGAACTTAATTAAGATTTCCAAGGATGGTTCAATGTTTAAAAAATTAACATAATCACCATATTAATAGGTTAATGAAGAAAAATCACAAGATTGAACAACATTATATATTATGCATAACATTATAGAATTGAGGGAAATTGCTAGGGGAGGGAGGGGCATATCTCATCAACAAGGGTACAAGATAATCAATACTTGTATACCTAACCCTGAATTGTACCCTACATCTTTATAATAAAAAATAATTAAAAAATATAAAAATTTAAAAATCACAAAATTATATAATGCATTTAACAAAATTCAATAAACATCCTGGTTTGAAAAATAATACCTGGTTTTGGTATCAGAGTAATAAGAATAATAAGAATGGGGGAAGTTTCTCAACATGATCAAAAGAATTTTCAAAAACCTACAGCTAACATATGTTTACTATGAAGTAATGATTATTTTTCCCTTAAGGTCAAGACCAAGAAAGAATGTCTTCTCTCACCACTGGCATTCAATAAAGTGCTGGAGGTTCTACCCCAAGCAATAAGGCAAAAAAAAAAAAAAAGGAAAAAAGGAAATAGAAGGCATGGAAGTTGGAAATGAAGAAATAAAACTATTCCTATTTTCAGATGACATGATTACCTATGAAGAAAATCCCAAGGAATCTACAAATTATTTAAAAGCTAGAAATGAATCAGTGATTTCAGTCACATGACAGGACACAATATCAATTGTATTTCTCATACTAGCAATGAATACATTAAAACAATTTTAAAATACAGTGCCATTTATAATTGCTCACATATATGTGTAGCAAAGCATATATAGAACTTATATGTTGAAACCTACAAAATTCTAATGAAAGAAGAGCTAAATAAATCAAGAGACATATAGTGTTTTGTATTATAGAACTCAGTATGGAAAAATGTTACTCCTCCCCCAGTTGACATACAGATTTAATGTAATTCTAGCAAAATCTCAGCAAGACTTTTTGTGGATATGGGCAAGATTGTTCTAGAATTTACATGGAAAGGCAAAGGAACCAGAATAGATAAAACAATTTCAATGAAGAAGAAAAAAGTGTGAGGAATCACTCTTCCTACTTTTAAGACTTATATAGCTACAGTAATGAAAACGGTGTGGTTTTGGCAGAGAGACAGACACATAGATCCATGGAACAGACTAGAGAACCCAGAAATAGACCCACTCAAGTATAGCCAACTGATTTTTGAGAAAAATGTAAAAGAAATCCAATGGGAAAAGGATAGTATTTTCAAAAAATGCTGCTGTAATCATTGTATACCCACAGGCAAATAAATAAATAAAGCCTTGGCTTAAATCTATAGAATTAACTCAATACAGATCATAGACACAAATGCAAAATATAAAACCATAAACCTTTAAGTAGAAAAGATCTGGGGTTTGTTACAAAGTCCTCAGACTTGACACTAAAAACACAATCCATAACAGAAAAAATTGGTAAATTTAACTTAATAAAAATTTAAAACCTTAGCTCTGCAAAATACTCTGTCAGATGGATTAAAAGACAATCTATAAACCATAGGGGAAAACAAAATTGCAACCACTTATCTAACAAAGATTAGTAGCTAGAATATATTAAAAACTCTCAAAACTCATCAGTAGAAAATAGGCAAAAGATATAAAGAAATAGGAAATCATGGAAGAGGATATTCAAAGGGCAGATAAACATAGAAAGACGTTTAGTATTTCTAGCCACTAGAGAAAATACAAATCAAGATCATATCAGAATGATGATAAAATATAGTGATAATACCAGATATTGGCAAGGATGAGGACAAACTGGAATTCTCATGTTGTTTATGGGAATGTGAAATGGTACAACTATTCTAAAAAATAGTTTGGTAATTTCTTTTAAAAACTCAATATACACTTCTAAAACAACCTAGCAATCACATTTCTGAGAACTTATTCCAGAGAAATAAAAACTTAAGTCTGCCCAAAAACCTGTATATGAATATTAGTTTTATTTGCAATAGCCCCAAACTGGAACCAACCAAAATGTCTTTCAAGAGTAAACTGTGGCCGGACTCGGTGGCTAAGCCTGTAATCCCGTGCTTTGGGAGGCCGAGGTGAGTGGATTGCCTGAGCCTGCGGGTTCGAGACCCACCTGGGCAACTTGGTGAGACCTCATCTCTACAATAAATCAAAAAATGAGCTGGGCGTGGTAGCGCACACCTGTAGTTCCAGCTGCTGGAAGGCTGAGGCGGAAGGATCACCGGAGCCCAGCAGGTCAAGGCTGCGGTGGCCAGGAGCAGCCACTGCACTGCAGTCTGGGTGATGGAGTGAGACTCCAACTCAAAAAAAAAAAGTAAACTGTGGCTTATCCACCCATGGCATATTACTCAGTAATGAAAAAGAATGAAATACTAATACACATGACAGTTTGACAAGATCTCAAAGACACTGTGCTGCATGAAAAAGGCAACCTGAAAGTTCATACATTCTGCATTATACCATTTCTATAATATATAACTATAATATATAATTAAGTACATGTGTGTATATCTGCGTGTGCATAATTCTCAAAACTGCAAGTTGGTAGAGATGGAGAACAGATTAGTAGTTACCACGGCTTAGGGAAGTAGGTGTGACTTTTAAAGGGACAGCACAGGGAAATTGTCATCATAATGAAATGTTTCTATCATTTGACTGTGGCGATGTTTACATGAATCTACATACATGATAAAATGACTCAGAACTATATATACACACATGCATTGCACCCATGTCAGCTTTCTGGTTTTGATATTGTTCTGCCGGTAGGTAGGATGTAACCACGGAAACCAGTGGAAGGGTACAGGAGATATCTCTGTACTATTTTTGCAATGTCCTGTCTATCCACAATTATTTCAAAGTAAAAAGTTTTTTAAAAGCCAACACAGCACACCTTTAAAAAAAAAAGGAGAGAGAGTAAACTACTGGTACCTGAAATGCATAGATAAAATGTCAGAAGATTATACTGAGCAAGAGGAACCAAGCATTGAGTGCTTTGCTGTATGATTTTCATTACTGAGAAGTTCAAGAATAATCACTACTAATCAATGATGATACAAATCAAACAGCAGTTACCTTGGTTTTAGGGAGATGAACTGGGAAGGAACATGATCGAGACATAAGAAATGAAAGTGTTTTGACCGGGCTTGGTGGCTCAGCCTGTCATCCCAGCACTTTGGGAGGCCAAGGCAAGTGGGTTGCCTGAGCCTGAGAATTCGAGACCAGCCCGGGCAACCTGGTGAGACCTCGCCTCTACAGTAAAATTTTTAAAAATAGTCGGACGTGATAGCACATGTCTATAGTTCCAGTTGTGCAGAAGGCTGAGGCACTCCAGCCTGGGCGAAGGAGTGAGACTAAACTGCCCGGACAGAACCCCACTTAAGGGGCAGTTCCATTCTACCAACCAGCCTGAGCCGTCACTCATGTCCATTTTTCTCTACTCTTGGTCTTGACCGCAGGCCACGGAGAAGACAGAGGAACAACTTTTTCTATATTCCCTTCTAGAATGACCCCTTGCTCCTAGACTATATTTCTATGCTAATCGTTTTTATTGCTATTTTCCAATCAGAAACTCCACCATATTTGTCTAGAGCAGTAAATCTCAAATGTGGTCTCCGATAACAGCAATTCAAGTATTCGAAATACAGATTCTGGGGCCACAACCCAGAACAACTGAATCAAAAAATTTGGGGGTGGGTCCAGCAGTCTGTGTTTTAAGAAGCCCTCTAGACCATTCTGTGGTTGGCTGGGAAAATCAAAAGCTGCTGACCTCAAATCAGTGGCAGGTTGGTTCCCCAGGAAACCAACTCTGAGACAGGGCTGACCGTGGGAGGGGTTTTGCAGTGAGCAGTGACTCGGAGGTGGGGTGTCCCTTAGCATCTCCTAGTATTCTAGTATATGACCCTTCAAGTCACCAAGATGGCTCCATTTCCAATTATCTGTTGGAACTTGATCGGCAGGAAGGGATGAGCCAGAAATCTGGCTGCTCTGCTTTGGCAAGGCACATGCTTGGATGTGGACATGGGCAGACCTTGTCTGATGGCCTTGTTGTTCTCTCACTTCTTTCAGTTTAGCAGCTTTGCCCTTGAGCTGGTCTCTTCTCCTTTATGTTTTATTGAAGGCCACTGGGAGGAACCTGCAGCATTCCCTGCCAAGGTGACCTAAGTCCTTACTTTACCACCTGATGGTAGAGGCTGACAGCTTCTCATGCTATCAAGGAGGAATTCACAGGTCTCCCTATCTGTCCTAGGGTCTATAGCCCCATTCTGCAAACAGTCTCTGACCTACTTAATACTCTTTTTAAAGTTCTAGAACCCAACTTAGAAAGAAAAGCATTGAGGACAAAGGTTATTAGAAAGAGTGGGATTTCTCAAGGAACCCACGAGGAGACACACAGCAACGCCCATGGAATGGAGTAACAGGCAAGAAAAGGCACCAAGAACCCAGGGAACATTCTTTCTCCATCTCTCATCCCTTCTTCTCTTTGCACAAATGTTTGACTCTTTTCTCTCAACTCATGTTCTTTTTCTCTGCTTCTCAGACTACTTAGCCCAGAGCTCACATTTCATTTTTGCAAGAGTGCTGCCTGGTTGCCATGGTCTTTCTGCTCCTTTCTCTACACCCAGAAGCAACATTCAGATTGTACTTTTTGTCAAATGTTCCTCTCCCATTGTCCAACCAACTGCGACAGAGATTGGGACCAGGAAGCAAAATCTGGGGCTGATCACTGAGGATGATGAGGCAATTCTTGGAGGGGGGCAGGGCAGACAGCCCACTCTTCACTGCAATCTCCTGTAAAGATGAATGCAGACGTGCCTTGAGAATTTTACAGCTCTCGCGTGCAGTGTTTTATCCTCATTAGAAATGATGGAATCAATTTTCTTCACTGGATCTCTGTGATGCCTAATTCATTTTGAAAGGGAAAAGAAAATTATTTAATTTTCAGGGGTTTTGGTGTGAAGGGTAAATTCAATAATGACATGGAGCACATGGAACACGTCATTCTTTTGCCTGTGCCCCTCTCCCAGAAACCACTTTTCTTTTCCAGTCATTAGGGATTATTTCAAATTATTTTGAGAAGAAAAACATGCTCTAACAACTATAAACGGCTTATATTGTAGCTCTCAACCTTTTAAAAGATGATATATTTTGCAAAAATTAAATTGCATCAGACTCAGAATCTCTGGGAACTGAGCAGGCAGACTCCTCCAATTAAGCCTCCTTCCCACATCTGCTGCAATATTTTGCCAATAAGTCATTCCAATCCAAATATAGTTCTGATTCTCACAGCACTTTCTGTAGCAATTAAGTGTGTATTTTTTTAACATCCCCATGTTGCATTTGGCTCTCGCTTCCCGCTGGCCTCCGTTCTGTGACCACCTGCAGTCTAATTCTGGCCTCCCCCTGCACTCTCTGCAGGCTCTAACACGGTTGCCTGCTTGCCCTTGCCTTGCTTTGTAAATCGACAGGGAACAAAGAAAATCAGTGGCTTCTGTTCTTTGCCACCTGGGAGATGAAGCAATTGACCCTCAGTGCCTCCTTCCAGCTTGGGAGGAGGGAGTCTCCACTTCCTGCTTAGACCTCACTCTGCCCGTCACCCCACCTTAAATATTCACATGCCTACCTTAGAATTCCACCTGGAAAATGACACCCATGGTTGGTTACACCTGCCAGGGGTTGTCCAGTATCAAACATGCACCATCTCAGTTCATCCTTACAACATTCTGGACGATATCATCACTATGCAGGCACTAGTGCAGGTTGGGTGGCCACTGAAGCTGCCTCCGATAGGGGACTTGAGTGTAGGAGGCTCGTTGGGAAGATCACCTGGGGAGAAGGAAGGAAGCCTGGAGGGAGCAAGGGAGCAGAGCAGCTCTCCACAGGGCCATGCAGCCCCGCTGCAAAGACCTCAGCCACCCCAGATGGAGCTTGAACCCACATGGCCCCGTGGAAGCATCTTTTGCTGTCAACCACACATGAGCCAATCGCTGGATGCGACACAAACACAGGACCACTGCTGCCACCCCCAAGAGAAGGGCAGATACACAGATGGCTGAGGGCTAAGGACACGCAGAGGGTGAGTGGAGAAGTTGGCTTGACCCCACACTGTGACTCTATATGCCCCCATGCACCTCCCTGCTCCCTGCCTCCACCCCCACTCCTGCTACTTGCTCCCTTCCTGAGCCATTGGAGCACGTTCCCCACCCTGCGCATGCACTTTGACCTCCCTTTCTCCCTCAACCTCACAAATCCTTGCCAAGTCCTATTGGGTTACACTTCCCAGACGTCCCTGCCACCCACCGCCATCAACTCTCACTCTTCTGTCATGGCCTTACTTTGCACACTCAGCAGCTGCCATCTGGACTAAGCGAAACACCCCCCAAACAACCAGTGCTGCTTCAAATCTCTCCCCTCCCTTCCTGCTGCTCCATACCAGGTATCCTGAACTGCAGATTGGGCGTCTTCCCAGAAAAGTCCAAGGCTTCCCACTGCCTTGACCCATGAGCGAAACCCAGCCCTCTGGTCTGCTCTCCAACTTCAAGCATCACTGACACCATCTGACCCCATTCTGAGCCCTGGCCACATGGACCATCCACTGCTCTCAGATGCATCTTCCCACTCCACTGCCCCACCTTGCAAAGCCCCCTTCCCACAAGGAGTGCCTGCTTTCAACCCCACTCTCCTCCTCTCTAGAGTATCGCTCAGAGGCTACAAAACCAGGATAAGAGACTCATTGCAGAGGCGACTAGAGCATTGGGAAATATTGCAGCACATTCTAGTGTAGCTAGAATAGGAAAAAGACTGATGAAATAAAAAGGGGTAGACAAGTTACTCAGAAGTGAGAAGGGAGCAACACACTAAAAATGGATAAATTAGGGCCACAACTTGCCTTCTACGACCCTGCGACACTCATTTTACTGTAGTTAAATGGATCTGGGAGCCTAAGATCAAAGTGTAAGAAAAGGTGAAGTATTGACTGATATTCCTCACCTATTGTAGGTGTTGAACAGTGCCTCTACCAAAATTCATGTCCACCCAGTACCTCAGACCATGCCCTTATTTGGAAATAGGATCTTTGCAGATGTGGTGAGTCGATAATCTTGAGTTGAAATCACCCTGGATTTAGGGTGGGCCCAAAATTAAATGACTGGTGTCCTTATAAGAAGAACGGAACACCTCATCAACAAGGGTACCTGCACAATGAATATTTGTATACCTCACCCTAAACTGTACCACACAATTTTAAAATAAAAATTAAAAGAGAAAAAAAAGAGTCTGGACACAAGCACATGGAGGGAGGAGGCCATGTGACGATGGAAGCAGAAGCTGGAATGAAGCTGCCACAAGCCAAGAAACATCTGGAGCCACCAGAAACTGGAAGAGGCAAGGAAGGATCCTCCCCTAGAGCCTGTGGATGAAAGGCAGTCCTGTGCACACCCTGATTTCAAACTTCGGCCTCCAGATCTTGGAGAGAAGAAATGTCTGTTGTGTTAAGCCACCAAGTCTGTGGTAATTTGCTATGGCAGCCCTAGCAAACTGTGAGCAAACTGACACCTCTGAATATCAAGGGTTGCCATACAACAAATTATTCATGTCCCTGTTGCCTGACCATTGACTCAAAGTCAGTCAGTCCAAGTTCTGGACTTGATGAAACATCTCACAAAACACAAGGCAGCCTCCACATCAGATGTTTTAACTTTAAAGGAGGCAGCTGGGCTCAGTGGCTTAGTCTGTAATGCCAGCACTTTGGAAGGCAGAGACGAGTGGATCGCCTGAGCCGATGGATTTGAAACCAGGCCAGGCCACTTGGCGAGACCTCGTCTCTACAATCAATCAAAAATTAGCCGGGCTCGGTGCCTCAGCCTGTAATCCCACACCTTTGGGAGGCTGAGGTGAGTGGATTGCCTGAGCCAACGGGTTCGAGACCCGCCTGGGCAACTTGGCGAGACCTCATCTCTACAATAAATCAAAAAATCAGCCGGGCGTGGTAGCGCACGCCTGTAGTTCCAGCTACTTGGAAGGCTGAGGCGGAAGGATCGCCGGAGCCCAGGAGGTCGAGGCTGCGGTGGCCGGGAGCAGCCACTGCACTCCAGTCTGGGCGACAGAGTGAGACTCCAACTCAAAAAAAAAAAAATTAGCTGGGCGTGGTAGTGTGCACCTGTAGTTCCAGCTACTTGGAAGGCTAAGGCGGAAGGATCGCCAGAGCCCGGCAGGTCGACCCTGGGGTGGCCATGAGTGTGTCACTGCACTACAACCTAGGCAACAGAGTGAGACTCCAACTCTAAATAAACAAATAAATAAACAAACTTTAAAGGAGGCATGGCAGGCAGGCAGAGGACAACAGTTGACTAGTGGCAGGTGCCTTGAGAGGCAGAACTCAGGCAGGTATCCAGCCTTCTCCAGAGTTAGGGACTCAGCCAGTCAAACCATGGAGACTGAGGCACGTGTTGACCTCACCCTGCATTCCTTGTGCACTTTTATTCTAAATATGCACTTCCTTGTGGGATGAATATTTGTATCTTCCCCTACACCCCACAAAGCCATATGTTGAAGCCCCAATTGCTGATTTGATTGTATTTAGAGTGGGCACCCCTTTGGGAGGGGATCAGGTTTAGATGAGCTCATAAGGGTGGAATGTCAAATAGGATTAGTATTCTTGTTTTTTTTTTTTTTTAATCAGGATTTATTGAGAAGACAGAAAAGCTCCCACAGCAGGAGGGGACCTGAGGAGGTTGCCCAGATTAGTATTCTTATAAGAGGAAGAGGCAACTGTCTACAAGCCAGGAGACAGCCCTCACTAACATCCAGATCTGCTGACACCTTGATCTGGGAAGTCCAGTCTCCAGAACTATGAGAAATAAACATCTCTTATTTAAGCCTCCCAGTCTGTGATGTTTGTTTGGACAGTGAAAATGGACTAAGACACATCCCAATCATCCTGGAGTTCCCAACCAAGCGGCATTCTGGGTGCAGCAGCTATAACCCATCAACCAGACTCTCACAAGGAGCAGGGCAATGTGTCAGGCTGGTCAGTTTGATTCAGCCATCTACAGTGAGACTCTCACATGTGTCTTAACACTGTACATTGTTGACAGCAGTGTGGTGAAAGAGGACAAGCAGTTACTTACACCCGCCTAGAGCAAGGGTTCACACCAACTGTTAGCATTTTCCTTGCATCATGGATTTCCTCAAGTTTTTTTTTTTAACTTTCTTGGTTATTTCTGAAATATGCCTGACTTTATCTGCTGTAAAAATGGTTAACTCGATGAGCACTGAGGACTTTTACCACTGTGGCTCATGCCTGTAATCCCAACATTTTGGGAAGCCAAGGCTGGAGGATTGCTTGAACCCAGGAGTTCAAGACCAGCCTGGGCAACATTGCAAGATCTCATCTCACATAAAAACAAAAAATTAGCCAGGCACAGGGGTGTACACCTGTAGTCTCAGCTACTTGGGAGACTGAAGAGGGAGGATTGCTTGAGACCAGGTGTTCAAGGCTGCAGTGAGCCATGATTGTGGCCACTACACTCCAGTCTGAGCCACAGAGTAAGAACCCAATACAAAAAAAAAAAAAATTAACAAAGAAATGAATTAAGATAATGGCTAGTAATTGTTTGTTATCTCTTGAAGTATTAAGAATATGTGAATTATGTTGACCATACAACAATCAAGCTTTTGAATGAACTTTTCAATTACTTTTTCTACAGATTTTCATATAAATTGTTCTCTTGGTTTTGAAATTTCTCTAAAGAAAAAAATATGCATTTTTTGGAGATGGTTCTATATGTCCTCTTCAAAACAAAAGGACTTTTACCAAGTTTAAATGCAAAGTTTGTCTTAATGATTTTTTAAAAATCATTACTGCAAGTATAACCACTACTCCTATGTTTCCATTCATAACTCATTTCTCCTTTTCCTCTTTCTTTCTCCAAGATAAAAAAAATCGCTCTCTCTTTTTAACAGGAAGAATATTGGAATTGTCTTCCATTTTTCTGTGTTTCATTTAAAATAAATCACATACAAAATCAAATTCAATATCCATTTTTTTAAATTTTAAGTTTTTGTTTGAAATAGTTATAGAAGAAAAACATTACTTAGCATAATAAAGAATAACCCATTTCAAGTGATCATCTAACATTTGACTTTATGGTGACATATTTAGAGGCATTTTTATTAAAATTCGGGATAAGACAAGAATACTTATAATCACTAATACATTTTTAGTTTTTCCTAGGCATTCTAACCAGTGCAATATAAAAAGAAGAAGAAAAAATACAAACATTGCAAAAGAGAAATCAAAAATTTTGCAAATGATATAAATGTTAACTTAGCTAGTCTCCGTGGCTTGACTTCAGTCTCCATGCTTCTGTCCCCATGGCTTTCTTTGGGTTTATTTTTCTCTTCTTTTTCTACTTTCCTACCGTGAAAATTAGAGATTAATTTGAGAGCTTTCTACTTTTATTTAGTATGAACATTTAATTGTATAAATTTGTCTCCAAAAAAAGAGGAAAAAAATTGCCTCCAAGAGCTGGCATTCTACAAATTTTAGCATATTTTAATTATTGTTCAGTTTAAAATATGTTCTTGTTCCCCTTGAGACTTTCTCTTTGACTAATGAATTATTAGAAGTATATTGTTTAATTTGCAAGTGTTTGGAGATTTTCTTTTTTTCTTTCAGTTTTTGATTTCTAGCTTAATTTCATTATATGCAGAGAGCAACTTTTTGGTACAATTTCAATTCTCTTAAATTTGTTAAGATTTAATTTTGACCCAAGATAGGGTCTATTGTGGTGAATATTTCGTGTTCACTGGAAGAGATGGTGTATTCTTCTATTTTGTGGCAGAGTGTTATATTTATCAATTAGATGCAATTGGTTGAGTGTATTGTTCAATTCCACTTTATTCTTGCTGATTTTCTATCTGTCTTATAAGTTAGTGAGAGTGGGATGCTGAAATCTCCGGCTGTAATTGTGAGACTGTCTATTTATCATTTTTGCTCCATATATTTTAACTCTTATAATTTGTAAGTACATGCACATTTAGGATTGCTATGTTTTATTGGCAAATGGATCCTTGTTATCATATGTAATGCCACTCTTTGTCCCCAGTAATATTCTTTACTCTGAAGTCTGCTGTCTCTGAAAATAATATAGGCACTCAGTTTTTCATAATTGGAGTTTTCATATTGTTCACTTTTCCAACTTTCCACTTTTTACCTAACTATAACATGGTATTTGAAATCAGTTTTCCAGATAGGACAGTTTCATCACCTTTTTTAAAAGTTTATTCTGACAGTCTCTGTCAATTTAATTGATGTGCTTAAGCCACTTATATTTAATGTAATATTTAATGTAATTATTGCTAGGTTTGGATTTAGACCAACCATTTTATTTTTAATTTTATCTTTGTTTTCTCTATTTTTCATTTCTCTCTCTCTCTCTCTCTCTCTCTCTCTCTCTCCTCCTTTCTGTTTCTTTCCTACTTTCTTTCTTTGTTTCAATTGAGGTCTCTGTCACCCATGATCACAACTCACCACAGCATTGACTTCCTGGGTTCAAGAGATCATTCTGCGTTAACTGGGACCATAGGCACACACCACCACACCCAGCTAAGAGTGTGTGAGTGTGTGTGTGTGTGTGTGAGTTTGTTTAGAGACAAGTTCTTGCTATGTTGCCTATGCTGGTCTCAAACTCCTGGGCTCAAGCAATCATTCTACCTCAGCCTCCCAAAGTGTTAGGATTATAGGCATGAGCCAGTGTGCCCAGACTCCCTTTTTCTTTTTAAGTGGGTCATTTGAACATTTTAGAGAATTCATTTTAATATATCTGTTGCAGTTTTGAATATGTCTCTTTAAATATTTCTTTGTAGCAATTGCTCTCAGGATTACAATATGCACACTTAACTTTTCTGAGTACTCTTAGAATCTATAGCTTACTACTGTAAGAGGAATGTAGAATCTTTAACACCACAGAGACCCTTTCATCTTCCCCTCATGCTGTTTTTTTATAAATTACATCTACATACATTGACAATTCCATCAAGCAATGTTACAACTTTTGTTCTCCATTGTCAACATGTTTTAATAAGTTTGCAAGAAGAATGGATGAATGGACTATTATATTTACCTAGATAATGAACATTTCTGTTGTTCTTCCTTCATTGCTGATGTTCCATTTCACTCTAGTAACTTTTCCCTTCTGTCTAAATAACTTTCTTTAGCAATTCTGTCATGATGGATCTGCTGGCATTTAATTCTCCTAGTTTCCCTTCATCTGAGGATGTCCTTATTTCACTTTCACTTCTGAATGAGATTCTTTCCCTGAATGTAGAATTATGGATTGACAATTCTTTTCTTTCAAAACTGTTTTTCCATCACTTTCTTGTCTCCACGGTTTTGATGGGAGTTCACATCATGTGAATCATTATTCCTTTGTAGGTACCGTATCAATTTTTAACAAGTGCTTTCAAATGATTTTGTCTTTTGTGTCCTATGATATATCTTTGCTGAGTTTCTGTGGGTTTGTTCTGTTCCAGTTTGCTGAGCTTAATTCTGTAAGTTTGGGTCCTTTGCCAAATTTGGAATGTTTTCAGATATGATATATTCAAGTATATTTTCTGCACCCTCTTTCTTCTCTCCTCTAGAGAACCCAGGACACAAATGTTAGACCTTTTAGTATTGTCCTGCAGGTCACTGAGGTATTGGTGCTATTTTCTTTTTCAGTCTTTTTCGGGCATTAGAAACTGACTCCTCTCTCATCTCCACTCTGTTATCCAGTGTATATTTTTAAACTTTGGTTATTGTATTTTTCAAGTTTCCAATTCTCATTCAGTTCTCCTTCATGCATTCTATTATTTTTCTAAAAATGTGTATCCTTCCATTTGCTTCAGGGTTGTTACTTCTTAGAGCATTTTATAATAGCAATGTTAAAGTCTGTGTCTGATAATATCATCATTTCTGTCATTTTGTCATCAGCTTCTGTTGATTGGCTTTTTCTACACAAGTTGATATTTTTCCAGTTTTTCGTGTACAGTGTAATTTTAGATTATATCCTGAAAGTGTGGAATTAGTTCCATTTTCAAAGCCTCCATAATGCTATTCATATCCATCCCACCTGTGTGCCACCCCTGGCCAGGCTGAGTCCTGAGCAGTAGTGTATCTCATATTTCAAGTCTCAAAATTTTAAATGTGTTGTTTAGAGTCAGGTTCATGTATATTCAGCATGGGGTTAAACTCGGGAGTTCACAAAAAGCTTTATGAATCTCTCTCCTCTTGTGATCTCCCTGGTTCTTTCTGATTTCTTGTCAATACCACTTTGGAACCTGGTGTTTAGTGACTCTGTTCTGCCATTATCTTCCTGTAACATCTTGGACCAAGTGGTGGGAGGACAAAGAAAGAAAAAAGGCAACAAGAATTTGCCTCACCCTTTAGGGACACCGGCTCCTCTGATTTTGAAAATACCTGGGGACTCTGCTGCAGCTTTTGCTACTGTCCTACCTATCACTTCTGTCACTTCTGTTGCTTGGGGGTGGAGCATGAGAAAGTAAAGAAAGGGCAAGGAAAAAGATAGAAAGATTTTACCCATTTCTTCTGAGTGTTACAGTCTTTTTTTCCACTCTTTTAGTCAGAACTAGAGGGCTTCTCCTGAAGCTCTCCCTTCCCATGCCACCAATGGAGAAAAGAGAATAAGAACTTACTGCTGACTTAGTGGTATTTCAAATTTGTGTCTACTTCCCAATCCATTGTTACTAACCGCTTTACAGGGTTCTCATGTCACTGCTTTGAGTACCCTGTCTCCCACTATATCAGAGGTGCATTCACTGGGGGAGACAACCACAGTGCATTTGTTTCCTCCACCTTATCCAGAACTGAACTCTACCCATTTTTTTCCTTCTGAATTTTTATACAATAAATTTATGTTGTGGCCGGGCTCGGTGGCTCAGCCTGTAATCACAGCACTTTGGGAGACCGAGGTGAGTGGATTGCCTGAGCCCGTAGGTTCATGACCCGCCTGGGCAACTTGACAAGACCTCATCTCTACAATAAATTTTTTAAAATGAGCCGGGTGTGGTAGCGCGTGCCTGTAATTCCAGCTACTCGGAAGGCTGAGGCGGAAGGATCGCCGGAGCCCAGCAGTCGAGGCTGCGGTGGCCGGGAGCAGCCACTGCACTCCAGTCTGGGTGACATAGTGAGACTCCAACTCAAAAAAAAAAAAAAAAAAATGTATGTTGTAAGGCTTGGATTCCAGCTTTATAATATGGCTAGCCAACGTCCCAACACAACTGGCAAAGTTCATCTTTTCCCACATTTTTGTGTGTAAATTTAATGAATTAAAAACAAATTACAGCTGGGCTCATTGGCTCAGCCTGTAATCCCAGCAATTTGGAGTCCAAGGCCAGTGGATTGCCTGAGTTCACGGGTTTGAGATTAGCCCAGGCAATTTGGCAAGTCATTGTCTCTACAATAAATTAAAAATTAGCCAGGCATGATGGCGTACGCCTGTAGTTTCAGCTACTTGGAAGGCTGAAGTGAAAGAATTGCTGGAGTCCAGCAAGTCAACGCTGGGGTGGCTGTAAGTGTGCCACTGCACTCCAGCCTGGGCGACAGAGTGAGACTCCAACTCAAAAAAAAAAAAATACAATACATTTTTTTTAAGTTGCTGGTGAGGTCATCTGAAAGGTTATTTGAAAAAATAAGTAACTGAGATAACTAAAGACATTTTTTGGAAAGAGGAAATAACATAGGTGGGGTGGGCTGCCTTTCATACCATGTAAGGATAAAGTCATTGAATTGGTGAGTAGATGAGCTACTAGTGTAATCGTAGACTGATGAAGCAGAAGAGAGAACAGAAAAGAGAAGGTATAAGTATGTACCCACCTTTTTAAACACAAAGGAAACGTGGTATATATGGGCTGGGGAGGGGTAGTAACACTGGGAGGATTTCATTTATATGTTGGCAAGGAAAGTCTGAAAGATGGCAAGTGACCTAAGTAGCCAAACATACCTGTATGATCTTAAGATTGAAGTGTGGTGACATGGATACACATGATTAATAATCTGCAAATCATAGAATTGGGCTAAGAAAGAAAGATAGAAATTGGGGCTGGGCCAGGTCCCATGGCAGACCTCGCCTCCTTTTATCATCCTCTGTTAAAGGCACCGGTTTTTCCTCCAAACCCAAACTCTGTCAGAGATTGAAGGTAGATGAATGTGTCCTTGCTGGAACAAGAGGATTCAAAATAACATTGAGAACCAGGGACAGGAAATTGATTCCCTCAATCAATGTGTTGAGAAGGAATGAGGAGGGACGTGTTTAACAGTAACATGGGAAAGATAACCACAGAAAGTTAGTAAACTAATTAATTGCTAATCAAAAATCAAAACACAAAAATCCTCATTAGTATCAGCTCTCTTAGAAGACTCCTTTTAGGTTTGACTCTAGTGAAAATTACCTCCAAGAAACCTCTGGCTGCATTCCGGGGCTTTAATCACATTAAAATGTAATCTTATACATCTTCCTTAGGGATTATAAAAAGAGAGAAAGAAACAGAGAACAAAGAAAACCTTTTAACATTAAGTATAGTGGATAAATCATTTAGTGTTTACAGAATTCGAGTCATTTGTTGAATTAAGGAACACAAAAATTAAATGTGCATTCCTGAACCGTAAAGACACTTGAGAATAAATAAGATAAAATTAAGTTGAAAACATATAGAACTATAATATAACCTCAATATTATATAATCTTTAAGTGATGTGAGTTAATATGAACTCCATCTCTAAGTCCACTTAGTAAAAAGGAGACTGTGTAAATATCAAATCAAAGGTCCTTAGATGCAGGACCAGCCCTACAGCCTGCTGGCTGGATGGTCACCACACTTGGCTTAAATTCCTCTTCTGGGAGAATACCATCTCACCATAGCCCCTTTCCATCATAGGGCAGCTCTATTTCTTAGAAAGTGTTCTTACAGTTTTGTCAAAATCTGCCTTCCTGTGGTCCCTGCCCTTGTGGTCCTAGTCACAACTCTGGCAGCAGCTGGAACATCTGCCCCATATTTGCCTGGAGACCATCTGCTATCTGAGGATTTTCTTCAAGCAGTGCTCCTGGTACTTTGGATCTGTCCTCACACAGCAGTGTTTATCAACCACTCAGGATCTTGGTGCCTTTCAGATGGCCACTATCTCTCTTAACGGAGGAGAAACAACACCGTCAGCCACAGAATGGTGACAACATCCAACATCTAATGGCGTGATGAGGTCAATCCTTGTTCTGCATAGGTCACATATGTTGTGTTCGACCACATAATGATCTATGAGATTTATTCAGTTGGGTCTGCTGAAACGAACACATAGGCGGGAAGGCTTCAACCACAGAAACGTATTTTCTCACAGTTCTGAAGACTGGAAATCCAAGATCAAGGTGTCAGCATGGCTGATTCCTTCAAAAGTTTCTTTCTTTTTTTAAAAAATTTCTCATTTCTATTTGACAGAAAGGGTTGCTCTTGCTGTGCAGATTTTAAAAAACCAAAATGCCTTTAAGAAACGTGAAGAAAAGTTGTGGGGAAGGGGCCATAGCCTCATGGGGGGCAGTAGGGACCAAATAATTTCAACTCCTACCCCTTCCTTCCAAGAACACCTCACACAGCACTCTGGAAGTCCCAAACCATCACCCCCACCGAAAGAACCTGGGGATACCAGAGGGGCCATGCCTCCCAGGCCCTTTCTGATTCCAGGTCATGGCGAAGGCCTCTTTCTTGGGCTTGTAGATGGCAGCCTTCTTGTTATGCCCTTACATCATCTTTCCTCTGTACATGTCTGTGTCCCAATTTCCTCTTTTTTTAAGGACACTAGTCATATTGGGTTAGGGCCTACTCTGAATACCTAATTTTAGCTTAATCACCTCTTTAAAGGTCCTGTTTCCAAATATAGTTGCATTCTGAGGTCCTGAGGGTTAGAACACCAACATAAAAATTTGGAGGAGACACAGTTCAACTCATAACAATGAAATAGGATTGTATGATCTCCATTTTATGTGTACAGAGCACAGTGGAGGGTCAGATCTCAATTTCCTGGAGATTTTTCTTCTATTAAGGCAATTTAAGTGTTTGCAAACTGTTTAACACAGTGTTGATTAAACTAGTGGTACACTAAAACTTCTTCATACAAATTAAAGTCAGTCTGCCATTCCCACTGGGACAGTTGATTTTTTAAAAGCATCATGTAGAAAGGAGGGAAAGAAAGAAGGAGAAAGAGAGGAAAAAAAATGAAAGGAAGGAAGCAAATTAGTGCATTTGATTTATTTATATTTCACTTCTTTCTCAAGTTGCAATAAAATAAAAGGGCTATTTGATCTTTGTCCCTGGTTCTTAGCACAGAGTTTCAGGAATACTCTGAATTTCCTGAGTGGTTAGGAGTGTCTTGTCTTTGTTGTGTTAATGAGGTGACTCCTGGTGGCCTCCAGACAGCTTCAGGTTGGGGCTGGTGGCCAGAAAAACCGCCCTAGGGTTGGAGGATTGGAACTTTCACCTCAACCATCTCCAGAGCGGCAAAGGGGGCTGGAAATTGAGCTTAATCACATGGCCAGTAATTTAACCAAACTTGGCTATGTCATTAAACACTGTTAAAAACTGAACACCAAGCCAGGCTTGGTGGCTCAGCCTGTAATCCTGTGCCTTGGGAGGCTGAGGTGAGTGGATTGCCTGAGCCCGCGGGTTCGAGACCCTCCTGGGCAACTTGGTGAGACTTCATCTCTACAATAAATCAAAAAAAATTAGCTAGGCATGGTAGTGCACACCTGTAGTTCCAGCTACTTGGAAGGCTGAGGTGGAAGGATCGCCAGAGCCCAGCAGGTCGAGGCTGCGTTGGCCAGGCCAGGAGCGGCCACTGCACTCCAGTCTGGGTGACAGAGTGAGACTCCAACTCAAAAAAAAAAAACAAAAAACTGAACACCAGGCTCAGGGAACTTCCTGATTAGTGAACACATCCATATACAGGAGGATGGGGCAATCTAACTCTGGGGAACTCCTGTGCTTGGGACCCTCTTGATCCCCACCCTACAGCCCCTTTCTCTGGCTGTTTATCAACATTCTTTACGATGAAGTGGTAATCATAAATACAGAGAAGAGACTTCCTTCATTCTGTGAGTTGGTAGCAAATCAGCAAGCCTAAGGAAGGCCGTGGGAACCCCTGAATTTGCAGTTGGTCAGCAGAACTGACTTTGCCCTTTAACTTGTGTGGTCTGCACTTGGGTTGTTCGGTGCCAGGTCTGAATTGCGCTGTAGGGAACCAAGGTGTAGGAGAATTGGTGTTGGAACACACAAGCAGCACATGTTTTTGTGCTAAAAGGCGTAGCAATTGCTCAGGGGAGAAAATGTCTGTCCTAACAGCTGTTAAAGATAACCACAGCCAGAAAGTAGCTGAAGTGGCAAAAACATTTGATTCAGAAGCTATTGCAATAGGAGAAAAGAAACTTCAGCATAGAACTGGGCTCAACTCTAAATACAGCAAAGACAAGTGGGAATTGACAGTCACAGAGCAGGTTGGAGGGGGTGCTAGATGGAATATTACTAAGAGGGTACATCAGGGTGGGGGGTTCTGGCTAAACCGACCTAGCAAGATTCTTGCAGAAAACAGGCCAGGATGATCAGACATCAAGTGGGAATGGTGAAGGATGAGGAACCCAATCAGATATCAAGGGTGGGAGGACTCTCTCTGACTTGGCTTATTAGGATTCTTGTTAAAACTGTACTCAGTTGCTGAGAGCGGTGGCTCACACCTATAATCCCAGCACTTTGGGATGCCGAGGTGAGAGGCTTGTCTGAGCTCACAGGTTCGAGACCAGCCTGGACAACTTGGCAAGACCCCATCTCTACAATAAATCAAAAAATTAGCCAGGCATGGTGGCACATGCCTGTAGTTCCGGCTACTTGGAAGGCTGAGGCGAAGGATCGCCGGAGCCTAGCAGGCGAGGCTGCGGTGGCCGGGAGCATCCACTGCACTCCAGTCTGGGCAACTGAGTGAGACTCCAACTCAAAAAAAAAAAAAAAACCTAGACTCAGCAATGACAAAAGCCCAAAGTCAAGTCATAGTCAAAAAGATGGGCTCAGAGGAACCTAACATTTGGTCAAGGAGAGTCTTTTTCACAGCAGAGTTATCTTGGGTAAATATGGTCCTGGGAGCATTAAATGATGTAGGACAGAGAATTATAAACATATCTTCCTGTCTGTCTGTCAGTAGACAAATCTGTCATTCAATAGTCCAGGCATTTGTAAAAACGTGAAATTTGTGGGCTGGAGTGAGTATATCTCCAGGCCTCTCCAGAGCTAAGACTCCATGAGAGGGTTCATTTAAAGGAAGGAGAAGCATGCGACAGGACTGGAGACACTCCTGGCCTGGGCTTCTTGCCCCTGCTTACAGTGTGCCTACTTTCTCCAGGTCTGGAACCCACAGAGCCGGAAGGAGCTGTGGGGTTTGTTCCTCAAATAGAGGGGGTTGGTAGCACTGATTAGAATAAACACTTCCAAGAGCATCTTGATTAAATAAGCCCCCAGCTGGCTTTTGCCACAGTCATTCACCTTAGGAGACAAAACACTCACTAAAAATAGTTCTCTTCTAGGGCTCAAGAAGCTAAGAGCTTTTGGAGTCAGGTTTTCTGGAGACTCAGTAAAATCACCACTGGGCTCAACCCAGTTTGATGAATATTCACTGGGTCTCTCCTTGGAGCAGGCACCCTGGGATGCTCTGGGAGGGGGGGAGCGGTCTGACTCTGATGGGCACCTGCCTTCCAAGGAAGGCTCGCTCTATAGAGAAGGAGAAGGAGAAACAGCATTGCGGGACTAAGCAGGCTTCAGTCCTTTTCTGTCCAGGATGGTGGCCAGAGCTATGAACACACTTCTCCCCCAGCTCCTCAGTCATTTGGACAAATCAACTCAGTCTGGGGACAAAGGGAAGGAGGCGGCCAAGCACAGACCTCTCCACAAGAGAGGTGCCACAACCACGAGCAGCAGGCTGTGTCCTATATATGTTTGACATATATATTTTCTCCACTTTGCTTAAACAGGGAGCTATGTCCGCAGTCTCTGCAGGCAGAGATGAATAGGGTGCTTTGCTTTTATGTAGACAGCAGGGCAGCACAGGGCACTGAGCAATTAAAAGAGCTGAATTCCAAGGTCCCCATGGAAGACTTTCATGAACCCTCCACGTGCTGCACAAGAAAGTCTTTCTCATGCTGCCACTTTGATCTCGAGACACCCACTCAGAGCAGCTGCCGGCGCTTGATCCACATCCCCACTGCACCCCCTCACATGGTCAGGTGTCCCACAGGCCATGAGCCCCTGTCTGTTCTCCTCTCACATCTTTGCCATGTTTCTCAAAGGGAGCTATGTCATTGGCTTCTTCCCTCACCCCGTGCCTCTGCTGCACCCCTCATGCCCGGTGTCCTCTCTCTTAGGCAATGGTGATGGTGACGGGCATCTGTGTGCTGGGCAGTTTGCTCTGGAATGACAACGAGAAACTCAGGTGGGCCTGGGTACACTGGGAGATCTTGGGTTCCTATTACACTGAGGGAGGTTTTCCCCAGTGGGCCTGAGAGCTTGCATTCCCTAGGTACCCCAGTCAAAGCTACCCCTGCTTCCTCCACTGGCCCTGCTCCCATTCACAGCCACATTTCCCTCCACGTCTCTGTCTCTCTGTGGTTAGAGGAGAAACCGCAGGCAGTGCCCTTAGAAGCACAGCGACCTCACGCATTCCCTTGTGTGATGGTTGGGTGGATCGCTGTGTGTTCATTCAGTTTGGGCAAACACAAGTCTGTATCCAGAGCAACCCCAGAGGAGCACATGGGGATTTTCCCATCATTCCCACCAGTCTCTTCCTGTGAGGATTAATCAAGTTGTAGGCCCTCAACTCTAACGTGGTACCTTGAGGGCCCTGGAGCGGCATTTGCATTTCTGGCCCTTACTTGAGACCTGGGGCAGTGTGTGGACCAAGAGGCTGAGGACCTGAGCACCCAGCTGCTCCCCTGGACATCCAGGCAGTATCTTTGCCATGTTTCTCAGCTTTGCTGGTTTCACTTCATGTTTATAAAAAGCAAATATTGGGCAGGCAGTTCCCCAACCCACACCCAGCCTCTGACGGTCTATGGTTTTGAGTGCCATGAGTCCATGTTCCACTTTTCAGGGATGAGCAATCACATCTTAGAAGAAGAGAATTCAGGGAGGACAACACTTAAGGCCCCATGACTGTCCCCTCCATCTGCTGGAGAAGGGTGTGTTTGTAAGATACCCCGAGGGCTCCTCTCCCATAAAGTCCTCTCCTATTCTCCTAGGAGGAGTGCTCCCAGAAACAGGTGCTGTGGGTGGTCCATGTCGTTCTTGCAGCTCCAACCCGAGACTCCCCAGACCTAGGTAGCTCTTCTGGTTTCACTAGGGGAAGACATGGAGCAGGTGTCCAGGGAGAGCATTCAGACCTGGTGTGAGGTCAAGGCTGCCCTAGCTGGGGACTCAAGGACCAAACTTTTCCTATGAGTGGCATGTAAAGTTTTTTTCAGTCAATATTTTAAAGTTGTAACTCTTTTTTACATGAAAACTCAGATTCTGGTTGCTGCTGAAAAATCCTGATGAATTATTATGGCAGCAAGTCCCATTGACCTTGTGAGGTTCATCTGCAGTGACCCAGTGACCCCATGACCCGCTCCTCTCACTGTGGTCGGACCCTGACCCAAGGGGAACCCCTCAGGAAAGGGAGCTATGCACTTAGCTTCTTGGGCTCTTGTGTGTATTTCCAACGTTTCCATTAGGTGAGAACATATTCATTTAACAGAGTGTGAACTTGAATGATTCGTTTAAATATTTAGGCCTAGGGTGTGAGGCTTCCTGCTGCTGTCTTATCCAGAGACCACAGTAACTGGAAGATCTGCTGCTAAGAGCCTGAGCTCAGGCCTGCTCTCTGATCCTACCCATGGTCAGAGCCATGACTCAGCTGTAAGCTTGGACCCAGATGCCAACATTTCTGGAGATTTACCCCTGGGAATTTATTAAAGTGTTTTCTACACCAACAAATGCCAGAGTCAGCCTCACCACATGGGAATAGGGTGGGAACACTAACTGTATGTGCCATTCTTTCATTCATTCAAGTAGCTCTTCATTCCTTTTATGCACTGGCTACAAATAAGCAATGACTTCACAGAGCTCGATTTCCTGAGGAAAGCTATAAGTTGATACTTGCTTCATTGTACAGGGCACAGCCACTGTCCCTGAAGGGTGATAGACAGCTTGACACACTGGCCCTGAGAGTGGACAATTTCAATAGGAAATGCACACATTCTTCAATTTTAACACATACCTACTAGAACGGCCAAAATCTGGAACCCTGACAACACCAAATGCTGCTAAGGATGTAGAGCAACAGGAATGCAAAATGGTACCATCATCTTGAAAGACTGCTTGATAGCTTCTTACAAAACTAAACATATTCTTACCATTCAATCCAGCAACTGTGCACCTCAGTATTTATCCAAATGAGTTGAGAACACAGGTCCACCCAAAAACACAAATGTTTATAGAACTTTTTTGATAGCTTGGAAATTTGGAAACAGCCAAGATATCCTTCCATAGGTGATTGAATAAATAAACTGTAATACATCCAGACAATGGAATATTATTCAGCACTAAAAAGAAACTGTCAAACAATGGAAAGACATGGACAAAACTTCCATGCATGTTTATAAGTGAAATAAGCCTATCTGGAAAGGCTGTACACTAGATGAATCCAACTACATGACATTCTGGAAAACGCAGAATTGTGGAGAGAGTAGAAAGATCAGTGGTGGCTGGGCTCGGTGGCTCAGCCTGTAATCCCATGCTTTGGGAGGCTGAGGTGAGTAGATTGCCTGACCCCGTAGGTTCGAGACCCATCTGGGCAACTTGGCGAGACCTCATCTCTACAATAAATCAAAAAATTAACTGGGTGTGGTAGTGCGTGCCTATAGTTCCAGCTACTTGGAAGACTGAGGCAGAAGGATTGCCGGAGCCCAGCAGGTCAAGCGGCCACTGCACTCCAGTCTGGGTGACAGAGTGAGACTCCAACTCCAAAAAGAAAAAAGAAAAAGATCAGTGGTTACCAGAGACTGGGAGAAAAGAGAGATGAATAGGTGGGGTACAGAGGGTTTTTAAGGCAGTGGAGTTACCTCTGTATGATACAATGATGGGTACATGTCATTACACATTTGTCTAAACCCATAGTATGTATAACATCGAGAATGAACCCCAATGTAAACTATGGACTTTGGGTTCACTGATTATAACAAATGTACTATTCTAGTGGGGGAAGTTGATGAGGAGGGGGCTGTACATGCATGGGGCAGGGTGTATTTGGGAAATCTCTACGTTCCTCTCAATTTTTCCATGAATCTTAAACTACTCTAAAAAAAACCTAAGTCTCAAAAAAATTAGGAAGTAGGTTCAATCCTACCAAAAATGTTTGCTTAAATTTCCATTCAACTTAAAAGAAATCCACAGGGTCACTATGGTGTAATCCTTTAAGAGTTATTCCGAGGCAATAAGAACACATAAATGGAATTTGGAGATTTAAAAGAATGAACAACGAGGCATTATGTTAGCTCGATCCTAATATTAAAAACCAGTGAATTTTTTGACCAGGCTCAGTGGCTCAAGCCTTCAATACCAGCACTTTGGGAGGTCCAGGCAAGAAGATTGCCTAAGTTCATGGGTTTGAGACCAGCAACATGGTGAGACCTCGTCTCTACAATAAAATTAAAAAACTAGCCAAGCATGGTAGCGCACACCTGCAGTTCCAGCTACCTAGAAGGCTGATGCAGAAGGATCGCTGGAGCCCAGCAGGTCGACACTGGGGTGGCCATGAGCGTGCCACTGCACTCCAGCCTGGGTGACAGAGTGAGACTCCAACTCCAAAAAACCACCAGTGAATTTTTAAAAATACTTCTTACAATTGAAAATAGTCATTTACAACTAACAAAACTAGGGAAAGAAAAGAGTATAACCGACCGGGCTCGGTGGCTCAGCCTGTAATCCCACGCTTTGCGAGGAGGCCGAGGTGAGTGAATTGTCTGAGCCCGCAGGTTCGAGACCCTCCTGGGCAACTTGGTAAGACCTCATCTCTACAATAAATTAAAAAAATTAGCCGGGCATGGTAGCACATACCTGTAGTTCCAGCTACTTGAAAGTCTGAGGCAGAAAGATCACCGGAGCCCAGCAGATCGAGGCTGCAGTGGCCAGGAGCGGCCACTGCACTCCAGTCTGGGTGACAGAGTGAGACTCCAATTCAAAAAAAAAAAAGAAGCCGGGCTTGGTGGCTCAGCCTGTAATCCCGCGCCTTTGGGAGGCTGAGGTGAGTGGATTGCTCAAGCCCACGGGTTCGAGACCCGCCTGGGCAGGCAAGACCTCATCTCCACAATAAAATCAGAAAAATTAGCCGGACGTGGTAGCACGCACCTGTAATTCCAGCTACTTGGAAGGCTGAGGCGGAAGGATCGCTGGAGCCCAGTAGGTCGAGGCTGCGGTGGCCGGGAGTGGCCACTGCACTCCAATCTGGGCGACAGAGTGAGACTCCAACTCAAAAAAAAAAAAAAAAAAGAGTATGACCACTAATAATAGTAAGGACAATATCCACAACCCTAGTGGCAACAGCAGCAGGCCAATCTACAGGGGCTGAGTGCCTATGAGGTCAGGCCCTGAGCTCCGGCTTTCTCCTTGTTCTGGAATTTATCCCCTGCAAAGGTGAATCCAGCTCCCATTTTCCAGAGAATAGATGCCCAGGGAGCTCAGCTGAGTGTCCAGGGCTCAACTGCTGAGAAGGCTGGATGGGCAGCAGCATAGGCTTCCCCAGAGCTCAGCTAAGCTCACCGAGGGGCCAGGCCAGAAGTAGCAGGAAGACTCCAATTCTCTCACCGGGGCCAGGAGCTCCATGCTCTCTGTGAACCTCAGGATGAGAACAAGGGCCTGGCCTCTCTTGGAAAGCATCTGGGTGACATCTGGCAAGGCAAAAGAAAAATGAGCCACAGATGTGCTGATCTTAGGAAGCTTCACAAACTACCGATATTGATAAATGTCAGCACTCTGAACCCAAGCCAAGTTGGCTCCCTGGCCTCAGTGTATTCAGGAGAATCCCTGACTAGTGCAAGAGCCGCTTGAGCCATCCTGCCTGGCATTGGTAGGGGCTCATGAGGTCCATCTGACACAAGTGTGTATGTGATTGTGTAGGTAGAGAGAGATGGGACCCTGGACTGGGAGGCTGAGCCCTGGACCAAGAAGGGCTACTTGGACAGGATGGGGCCCAGACAGGAAGGGAAACTGGACAGGAAGGATAACAGGACAAGAAACTGGACAATAATGAAGCTGGACATGAAAGGGGACTGGATAGGGAGGGGGATAAACAGGAAGAGGACTGGACAGGAAAGAGAACTAGACAAGAAGAGACTGGCCGGGAAAGAAAACTGGACAAAAAAGGGAACTTGACAGGAAGGGACCTGGACAAGAAGGAAAATGAGAGAGGAAGGAAGGGGCCTGGACAGGAAAGGGAAGTGGACAGGAAGGGACTTGGACAGAAAGGAGCCTGGGCAGGAAGGGAAACTGGAGAGAAAGAGACTCAGACTGGAAGAGGGCTGAACAGGAAGGGGAACTAAACAGGATGGAGGTTGGACAGGAAGAAGAACCAGGAAGAAGCCTATGCAGGAAGAGGAACTGAACAGAAAGGACCTGGACCTAGAAGAGAATATGTATCCTCACAGAATTGGTACCCCCATGTTGGCGGGGCAGCACCAAGCAGTGGCAGGAACAGAAAGTCACAGCACCATTTATGTTTAGGCTGTTACTTGTGCCAGACATCATTCGTGGTTTACCTACTCTGTCCTCCTGGTTCCACCTCAAAAAGGCTGGATGACTGGCCTTCCTTGACCTGCCATCACTACGAGGAAAGGAATGGAGGGCCCAGAATCCAAGTCTTTACCTAACACTGCCCTTTGGTCCACTGTGGTGGCCGAGCCCCTATTGTGTCTCCCAGTGACCACTCAGACCCACCGTCACCATGCCCACTCCTGCTCTTCCTCCCTACCTTCCTGGCTTTTTTTTGGATTAGAAAATATAGTTTATTTTAAAAGTAAATTAGAGAGAGAGAGAGAAAGAGGAGATTCACCTCCCCAAGCTAGGGAAGGGATCCAAAGGCAGGAAACATGGCAATGGCCATAGCTCAAAGAGCACATGGGTACACCAGTCTGCTAAGGCAGTGGGCCTCACTTTTTTAAGTAAGGGAAACAGGTGTTGACATTTCTTAAATCTTTGAATATTGTTTCTTTTCAGCTTTTCCTTTCTTTTTCTCTAGAAACAAAGATAGCCGGCCAGGCTCGGTGGCTCAGCCTATCATCCCAGCACTTTGGGAGGCCAAGGCAAGTGGATTGTCTGAGCCTGCGGGCTCAAGACCAGCCCAGACAACTCGGCGAGATCTCATCTCTACAATAAATCAAAAATTAACCAAGCATGGAAGTGCGTGCCTGTAGTTCCAGCTACTTGGAAGGCTGAAGCAGAAGGGTGGCCTGAGCCCAGCAGGTCGATTCTGGGATGGCCGTGAGTGTGCCACTGTACTCCAGCCTGGGTAACAGAGTGAGACTCCAACTCGGAAAAAAAAAATGAAAGATAGCCAATATGAGATCTCAGTCATTCTGTTTTCTCTTCTTTCATCTTCTCTCTTCCATTTTGAACTTTTGACATGTTCTTTACCATCTCAAAGAGCTTCCCAGACTTTATTTACATATCCCTGATTTTCTTTGTGAAGAATGGGCTCTGTATTTCACTCTATCCTTGGGCTTTAAGTTCTGCTATGTATGATGTATCTCCTATGGTTCTTCTTTCACCTTTTGTCTTCTTTGCCATCTCAAGGTATTCACTTTGATCCCCCTTTATCTCATGTTGCCCTTAATTTCCTTAAACAGTGCTTAGCACATACTACTATACCTTTGTCACAGGAAGCTAGGCTCACTGCCATCCTTTACTTGAAATCTCCTTCAATAGATTCCAAGTTGTTTACTCAGGCTGATGGGTAGACCTGACATCTAACTCGAGTAGATGGTGTTGCCTATAGCCCAGCTGAGCTCCCAAATTAGAGGCAGAGGGTTGAACTCCACGGTCCTTCTTTACATACATCCCAGGACATACCGCCTGGGAACGGTGTGTCCACCTTTTGGTCTGGTCCTATTTTCAGTGCATCTAGCACAAAATATCTAGCACATGTTGTGTGCAACATGTAGTGCCTGGGCACTTCTCTCGAGTTTTGAAGTTGTAAAGGTTTCCCATGTTTTTGTTTTTCCTTGGCCATTTGTTTGGTTCCAGGGATGGGAATTCGGGAGCTAGTTCTGGGGTTTCTTCTCTTTAGCTACGGTGTCACCATGATCCCTTAAGGGCACTGGCTCCATGTTTATGATGCGGACAGGTTGGTTAAAAATATTAGGTTGATGTCCAGGCTCGGTGGCTCAGCCTGCAATCCCAGTACTTGGGGAGGCCGAGGCGAGTGGATTGCCTGAGACTGTGAGTTCGAGACCAGCCTGGGGCAACTTGGTGAGACCTCATCTCTACAATAAATCAAAAATTAGCCAGGCATGGTAGCGTGCACCTGTAGTTCCAGCTACTTGGAAGGCTGAGGTGAAAGGATCGCTGGACTCCAGCAGGTTGACTTTGGGGTGGCTGTGAGTGTACCACTGTACTCCAGCCTGGGCAACGGAGACTCCAACTCAATATATATATATTAGGTTGACAGAATGTCATGCTCTGGGTCATAATCAACAGCCACCTGGACACTGGGAATCCTGGCCCCACACATGGCCTTGCTCAGAGTTCATAAGGCCTGCAAGTTTTTTTGTGATTTATTGAGTCCCAGAATTGGGGACTTTGCTTGAAACACTCCCTAAAAGACTGAGATTTCTAATTTTGCAAAATTAGCATTAAAATCTTCAGAGAGCAAAGTTTCCTTGTAAGATCAGCAGTTCTTTTGGCTTCCTTAGAAAAGGATGCCAAAATAATCCCCCGCTCTCATTGTGTTGCATTTCCCCTCTTCAGCACAGTACGAAGAGGTTTATGCCAGTGAAAAAGTAAAGGGTAAAATGCTGTCTGGTCTGTCTAAGCCAGTCTGTGTCGGTGGGGCCCAGGGACAATCCAATTCATCAAATCCCTTCACATTTTGGAGGCAGCATGGCTGAGTCACAGGTTCCATCACTCCAGGGACATGGCCAGGCTTCTCATCTCATTCGGTGCTCTTTTTTTAGTTCCATATGAAGGTGAGGACTGGGAACACATAAGTACTAAGCACAGGCTGAGCTTCTGGAATCTGCACACATAATTTTTTTTCAGTTGGCGTCTCACTCTGTTGCCCAGGCTGGAGGGCAATGGCACGCTCACGGCCACCGCAGCTTCCACCTGCTGGGCTCAGGCAATCCTTCTGCTTCGGCCTTCCAAGTAGCTGGAACTACAGGCACAAACTACCACACCTGGCTAATTTTTTTATTTATTGTAGGGACAAGGTCTCACCAAGTTTCCCAGGTTGGTCTCAAACTCCTGGGCTCAGGTGATCCTCTGGCCTTGGCCTCCCAAAGTGCTGGGATTACAGGCTTGAGCCACCGCATCCAGCCTGCATACATAATTTAAGTAAATTCTTTCAGTGACACTGGGAGACAGTTGTTATTCTCCTCATTTCACTGATGAGGAAGCTAAGAATTAAGAGGATTCTGCCACCACTCAGCCCTCTTGAGCTTACTGCACACTGTGACCACCACCCACACAACATTTTTGCATGATTTGGGGAAATATAACTGAAAACAAAATCTTTTCCCAAACCATAAAATCTCTCACATAAGTAGTAAAGAAAACTGTTTTATTGGATAAAGTTTACATCATAATGTAGTGCACACCAGAGATTGGGAAGACAGAATGCTCACCTCCTTAGATAGCCAGGCAAAGACAACCCGTTCCATTTATGTTCTCCAGATAAATTATTATTATTATTATTATTATTATTTTGAGTTGGAGTCTCACTCCGTCGCCCAGGCTGGAGTGCAGTGGCACACTTGTAATTGCTGCTAATCAAAGTATATATTGAGGGCAACTTGAATCTATGTTCCTGAGTTGTAATCCTTAAGCTTGACCCCAATAAAATCTCTGCTTCTATTAATTTGCCTCATCTTTCTTCTTTTAGTGTTCATATTATTAGTGTTCATTTAACCCACAATTCTAAGAAAGCATGAAATATTATTTTCCTGACTTGGGCAGAGAAACTTAACTTCAGTAAACTCACTGGGTAGAGATTCTAAACCAAACTTGCCTGACCCTTGCAGAGGGAAAGGAAACAATCTGCCTTTTGCTATCTGAAGTTTCACTGAAAATCAACTAAAAAAGGCAGAATAATTGTAGAAAAGGTATACAAATTTTGCTAACATGCACACAGGGAGAGTCATAGAGTGACTGCCCATCCCCCAATGGGGTACAGAAGCTTGTACCCCATCTTGAGACTACTGAAAGAAAGGGGACTCTGGGGATGGCTAAAAGCATTGTGGTGATAAATCAGATAAACCAGGTTATAGTGACAAAACAGGTTAAGAGAGGGAGATGAGATTTGGCTAGCAAAAGTGGTCTTGTTATGTAGATGAAGCCTTACAGGTAGCAGCCTTAAGAGAGAATCAGTGATAAATGTTTCTTTCAGATCTTTAAGGTGTCAGACTCTCAGTTAATCTTTCTTATATCTGACAATGTTACTGATAGTAAACTCAGCTGCTTTATAAACTGAAATAAACAAGCACATGATGTAGTAAGAGAAAGGTGATTTTATTCCAAAGCCTCAGATGGGGAAAAGGCCAGGTTTATGCCTCAAATAAGCCATGTCATATTTTTAAGCTGAGTGCAAGGGTTTAAAAAAGGAAACTTGGTAGGAGAAAACCTTCAGGAATGGCACAGGGTGTTTTGTTTCGATGGCTTATGATGGGTGGTGGTCCTCCCAGGGGGCTGGTTGGTGTTATCTCAGCTGCAGTCATGTTATAGATCAACTGTCTCACAAATATCCCAAGTCAGAAGGTCCCACAGTCAGGCTGTTTTAAGATTAGCCCCTGAGATTTCTAAGCAAGCATACAGTCAGATAAGTGGACATGGTTCAAGGGAGTGTCTGGTAGATAAAGGGAGAAAAGACATTTCTAAACATGTGTCATGGCTTAAGATTAAGAAAGAGAGGGAAAAAAACCTAAAAATATCTTTTAAGGCTGAGATACTCAGTTACAACTAGGAAAGACCTGGCTGTATCATGCAGATTCTCTACCGATGTAAATGTCCCCCAGAAAAGACAGGGGTTTGCAGGGTCACTTCCGTTTGCTGACTCTCTGATAGCCATCTCAAAATATGCCAAAAAGAAATATATTTTGGGGTAAATATTTTTATTTCCTTTACCCTCAACTCCAGGCTTTCATTGCTGTAGGAAATGTCTGAGCAATCCTCTCACCTCAGCCTCCCAAGTAGGTGGGATCACAGGTTCAAGCCACTGTTCCTGTGACTTTAGTTTTTAATATAATATCAAAATGTAATACTGTTATGTTAAAATCTGTGTAACTTTTGGCCAGACTTGGTGGCTCAGTCTGTCATCCCAGCACTTTAGGAGGCCGAGACAAGTGGATTGCCTGAGTCTGCAGGGTCGAGACCAGCCCGGGCAACTTAGCGAGACCTCATCTCTTCAATAAATAACAAATTACAATAAATAAAAAATCCGAGCTGGGCTCGGTGGCTCAGTCTGTAATCTCGCGCCTTTGGGAGGCTGAGGTGAGTGGATTGCCTGAGACCGCGGGTTCGAGACCCACCTGGGCAACTTGGTGAGACCTCATCTCTACAATAAATCAAAAATTAGCCGGGGGTGGTAGCGTGTGCCTGTAGTTCCAGCTACTTGGAAGGCTGAGGCGGAAGGATCGCCGGAGCCCAGCAGTTCGAGGCTGCGATGGCCGGGAGTGGCCACTGCACTCCAGTCTGGGCAACAGAGTGAGACTCCAACTAAAAAAAAAAAAATTAGTAGTAGCGTGCACCTGTAGTTCTGACTACCTGGAAGGCTGAGGTGAGGCGGAAGGATCACAGGAGCCCTGCTGGTCGACACTGGGGTCACCGTGAGTATGCCAAGGCACTCCAGCCTGGGTGACGGACTGAGACTCCAACTCAAAAAAAAATATCTGCATAACTTTTATTCTGTGATTCTTTTCATTGCTTCCAAGCTGAGGAGTTTTTAGTCTTTCATAAGACTATACTTTTATTTTTTCAGCTAGTTTTTAAAACCTTATTTTCCCCATGGGATTATTTAATTTAGCTGACTTTAACCCTACATATAAGAGAGGGTAAGGATCCCATTATGTTCCCTCTCAAGATTGAGGATCCAATTATTCCAAGAATATTCACTAAATAATCCTTTCCTCTCTTTCTGAGAAAGTTACTCTAGCAAATTTCAAACACTTCTGTGTTTTCATTCTTTTTCTTTGGCCTATGTTTCTATACTTTTGAGTACACATCTTTTTAAGAATCTTAACTAGACAGCACTAGCCAAACAATTTTAATTCCTTCATCATTTCTATTTTGTTTCAGAATCTCTGATAATATTGTTTCAGAATCTCTGATAATATACTTTCCCATTATATTTAGTGTTTTTTTTCCTCTCAAATATTTAATTCACTCTGGAATCCTTTTAACACTTATAAAGAGTTGGATTTGCATTAAGCCCACAGGTTAGTTTGAGAAGGGCAATTGAGTTTTGCAATCTTCTGTCTTCTGCTTCCTTAACATGTTTCCCATCTCTCTCTACTCGGTTTTCTTTCCTTCCTGTCATTTCCCAGGAGGTCCTCCACTGCTCCTACAGTTCTCATTAATCTCATTCTCATGTGCATTGTATATTTTTTGTTTCTATTCCTAAGAGAATAGCTTTTTCTCATCACTCTCTGACAGGTGTTCCTGGGAAAGTGAGTACCTTTTATTTGACATATTTGCCATGAATCTAGTCTTTTCTCTAAACTGTCCCAAAGTCTAATTGTGTTTATAGAAACCATGGGAAACACCTGTCCATCACCAACTGCACAAAGAGTCCTGTGCCTGCAGACTGCCAGGTACCTATCTAGGGCTCCCGGGGACATAAACAAGAGCTCAGAGAAATTCTGATGGCCCTTATAATGCTGCCCATGAGAGTATGGTTAAAGATGGGCAGTTGGGTAAAAGAAACTCTTAGTCAGACACTGCAGCCATGATGTCCCTTCCTTTCTATTCAACATGTTCAGAGAAGGTTCTACCATCTAGTCAGCCATCTCAAAACTTTCTATGCTGACGTAAAGGTCGGGGATCTGATAGAGACTGTCTCATTGTTAAACCTAACATTTATGTCAAAAGGGTGAGTAGAAGGGGGGAAGAGCTGTGACCCACTTCAGCTCCACAGATTTCTAAATTAGGGTGACCTGGCATCCTGTATACACATACACAGGACAGGTCCTGTATTTAATAGTTTTGTCCTATATCCTGTATTGCTTTGTCAGGATACCCTAGAAGTCCTGTATTCAGCTTTATTTTTTTCCAATAAATTATGCAAATTCAGCAGTTAGAGCTAATTTGCCACCCCATTAATTGAGGCCTGAATCACTAAAATGGCACCACTACAGAAATCCTGATCTCCACAATCAAGGTCTCAGTGAGTCCTGTGGTCTTTCCTATGGGTGCGGCTGGGATTGGGAGAGGGAAAAAGGGCTGAGAATTACAATGACTTATTTTTCATACTCCAGAAAGGAAAAGACTGTTGTTTGGCCAAGTTGTGAACAAGTCACCACCACTAATTAGTGCACCACTAATTAGTTCTGAAGACCAGCCAGTCCACATTAGCCTCTCACCCAAGACCCGGGTTCCGAAGGGAAGCAAGTCAGTGATGCCACAATAAGCACTAGTCCTAAAGGTTGTTGCTTCTAAAGTCCACCCACCTCACCCAAGCCCCTGGTGAGACAGAGAAGTGACTCCTCTTAGGAGCCTGGGGGTTCCCCAAGCTTGAAAATAAAGAAAATCTTGTGTTCCTTCAAGGGAAATTCCAGGCACCTAGCTAATTTTTTTCTTAACTTTTTGCAAGTTGTTTTATCTACAATGCCAACGTTTAAAAGGTAACTAAAGTTAAGCGGACAACAAACTAGGCAGACAATTGCTTTACAAAAAAAAGGGAAACTCCAAAATGCCACTTTCTATAGAGACTCCACAGCAGTTTTATGCAGAGCAAAGAAAAAAGAAACTTCCAATCATACTAGAAGAAACTCAGTCATAGGCATGGAATCTGTACTCAAACGACAACTACACATGCAATGAGGAAGATATTCTGTTAATACAACCGATTTATTGCTGCATTTGTCTACTGTTTGTCTAACATGAGCAATTATAAACAGAGCAGTGCAACTAGTATTTTTTGTTTGTTGTCTGTTTGTTTGTTTGTTTGTTTGTTTTTTGAGTTGGAGTCTCACTCTGTCGCCCAGACTGGAGTGCAGTGGTCGCTCCCGGG